>NC_056527.1:21312700-21313340 GCF_019175285.1 Sceloporus undulatus
CCTAAGGGTCATCCATTCCAGCCCCATTCCTCTGCCCTGCATGAACACCAAGGAGGCTGCAAATGTCAGGGGTCCCTAAGGGTCATCCATTCCAGCCCCATTCCTCTGCCCTGCATGAACACCGAGGAGGCTGCAAATGTAAGGGTCCCCTAAGGGTCATCCATTCCAGCCCCATTCCTCTGCCCTGCATGAACACCTAGGAGGCTGCAAATGTCAGGGACCCAAAGGGTCATCCAAAGAGCAGCAGCGCTGAGAGAAAAAGGGAACCTCCAAGCCATGAGGTTATTTATTTGAAAAAATAACTAAAAATCAAGACAGGGGTATATATATTTATTAATAAAAATAATGAAAAAATAACTAAAAATCAAGGCAGGGGTGTATATATTTAATAATAAAAATAATGCATCCTGGATGCGATTGTCATGCATTCTTTTATGACTTTTAAAAGCAATTCAGAGCTGTCCCTGAATTCCTTGCAAAAGCATGTATCGTTTTGCCCGTTGCCTAATTGACAAAAGCAACAAATGTAACATTCGATTGTAACATTCACATTTTAGCATGGATTCTCCAAGGAAAAAAGTGCCCTTTTATTGTTCCCTTTCACTTTTATTAGCTGATTTCCAGCAAAGGGATAATGTTG
>NC_056527.1:21313350-21314559 GCF_019175285.1 Sceloporus undulatus
TAAAGGGCAAATACACACACACACACACACACACACACACACACACACACACACACACACACACATATATATTCCTCAGGGAAAAACACAACAAAACATGTGCTCATTTTGCCAAAAATAGTTTATTTAAAAAGGGAGGAAAGTGCCTGATGGGAGCTCTGTTCATGCCCTGCCTTTGACCTGACCTGAACTGCCTCCTTTCCTCCTGCTTACACTTTGCCATTGCCTTCCACTGAGGCTGAGACAGAGTGACCTGTCAGTTCCAACTGGCCCATGGAATCAGTTGGGAATAAAATGGAAATGCAGCGCAGGCATTCTGACTGTAGCACCCGCATATAACACAAACAACAACAACAACAATAATAATAATAACAATAATAATAATAATGGCGCTCAAGTTCCAGGAGCAAGAAGAAAGCAAGCACCCCAAAAATCATGTGCATAAATTGTCAAAAGAGGCTGCTCCTGCTGCAGCCCTATTTCGCTGGGCAATCCTCCTCCTCCTCTTCCTTCCTTCCGACCCTCACCTCCCTCTGAGCTGCCCTGGGTCCTTCATCCTCCTCCTCCTGCTCCATTATAGGATGCCCTCCGTGGCTCCCTTCTTCCCACGGCTCCCTCCTCCTCCTCCTCCTCCATCATCACTTTCTCCACTCCCCTCCCCCCACCAAAAGCCACCCTGATTTCCCCTTTTGCCTTCTGTCATCCTTTGCATCCAGATTCCCCTTTTTCCTTCGGCTCTTTCCTTCTCCCCCTCCCCTCCGCTAAATAGGACCCTAAAGATGGGGGGATCCCCCTCGCTTCCCCGGAAGCACAAAGGTCATGATGCCACCAAAGCCTCCAAATGGCATGCACAAGGATTTTGATGCGAAATGCTCGACAGAAATGGAAGGCGCTGGTGTAGTAGACAGTTCCGCTAAGCATGGTTTCGCATCACGCAAATCGCAACTTTCGCGCAATTGTAGCGCTAACATAACGTTACGGGGGAATGACGGAAAAGCAAGCAATGTGGTAAGACATTGTGCGAAACAGTCATTTCGCAACGTTCTTTATACTTCCTTAGCGCAATTGCAGGGTCCAAAACTTGAGTCTGATAAACTCCAATGAATAAATCAAGCTCATGTTAGGGAACTCCTTTAAATATCTGGATGTTTGACAGTTTGCATGATTTTTCAGCAATTCACAAAAAACCTGCCTCCATTACTGCATAGC
>NC_056527.1:21314569-21335774 GCF_019175285.1 Sceloporus undulatus
TCTATCTATCTATCTATCTATCTATCTATCTATCTATCTATCTATCTATCTATCTATCTATCTATCTTTCTATCTATCTATCTATATGGCAAAGGAGCCAGCATGCTGTAGTGGTTTGAGCGTTGGACTACAACTCTGGAGATCTGGGTTCGATTCTCTGCTCAGCCATGGAAGTCCACTGGGTTACCTTGAGTAAGTCACACAATCTCAGCCCCAGAAAACAGCCTTTGGGTCTCCATAAGTTGGAAACAACTTTAAGGCACACAGCAACAGAAGGAGGCAGTGGCAACAGAGCCAGTAGTCAGTAGACCTTGGGAAAATTACCTCTTTTGGAGTGTAACTCCCAGAATACCCAGCTAGGACCACCATAAGTTGGAAATGACTTGAAGGCACACAACAACAACAACAACAACAACAACAACAGCATGGTCACACAGAGTGATATCAACTGACTTAGAGCCACACAGTGGCTGGCTTTATCAGGCTTATCTAGGATTATTGAGTCCCAGCAGAATACTCCAGCCACTACACTAGATTGGTCAGCACCAGAGAAAAGTTACACTTTTGAACTACAGCTTCTAGAATCTCTATATCAAAAGGACACATAATGCAAAAATATCTAGAACAGTAATTTTCAAACTGATTGCCAGGCACAATAACAGAACTAGTGTGCCCTGAAGGGGGGCAACAGATTAAATAATTAAAGGGTCCAGTGAGGTTGGGTATCAGGAAATGAGGACTCACCAAATAATTGTTGTTGTTGTTGTTAATTTCTTATCCGCCTCTCCCCATGAAAGTGAACTGGACTGTCAAATAATAAACAATCTAAGATATGCACTAAACAGTCCTAGTATGTGTTGCTTAGGGAAAGAAAGAAAGAAAGAAAGAAAGAAAGAAAGAAAGAAAGAAAGAAAGGGAGCCCAAATCATTCTCCTTGGGAGATAAATCTTATATATATATATTTAAAAAGCTGCTGGTGTCTAGTTGCCCAGCATTTTCGGAACAGTTTACTTTGGCAGCTCACTTGGTTTTGCCTCTGCAACTAAGTGATGAGATCATAGGAAACTCCATCTTATCACTTTGCCTTTTATTTATATTGTGCCAAATGGTTTGACCTCCTCTGGGCACTCTCCCCCACCTCCCTTTTGTCTTCTGAAAGCAAGAGGAATGGATCAAACCCATCCCTTAGCCTTCCTGTCCAGTCCACTTAGGAATCCCTTAGCTCAGCACTCAGCATTCAAAACTAGGAATGCAAATTAAGCTAGTAGCCAAGTCTGTTTATGAGCTGTAGTCCAAAAAGTCAGTTCTCCAAGCTCTGCTCCAGGGTCTCATGCAGCAAAGTCCCCCCCCCCCATTACTTCTTACCTGATTCTTCTAAATCAAGCATAAGCAACTAACCGAGTCACTTCACTATACTCTCCCACATTTTACAGGGGGACAAGCAACATCAGAGTATGGTCATGGTGGAAAAATTCATGAGGAAAAACATACAAGCTAGAAGAGACTGCAGCAGTTTGCTTTTTCATGAGCCTACTGGGAAATAAAAAGACTCTGGATCCTCCTCTCCTCTGTCCCCCTACAAAGACATTGGTGTGCAAAGTACTTTTGCACATTCAATTCCAAGCAATTGAAGTAAGCTAAGGACATAGCAAGAAAAGGGGAGGAGGAGAGAGAAACTGTGGTAAAACTGCAAAAAGTGGAATGATAGAGGCAGCATGCCTCAGTCACAAGAAAGTAGAAAGCCATACCTCCTTCCTGAATTTTGTTTCACATAAAGTGGTCCCCCATAACCTCTACAGGAGCTGAGGAAGATTTCCCCATGTTTTTTGCTGCCCCCGACTTTGGGACTTTGAGGCCCCAAGGAAGGTCTCTAATGAACTTTTAGTTTACTTTCTGTTTAGGAAGGGCCCTCTCCTCCTGGTTTTAAAATAGCCCAGAGGAGGACAAAAGCATGGGGGAAATGGTACCATGTCTCCCAGTGGGCTGGGGAAATTGTAAGTAAATACATTTTTTAAAAAAGAAAAAGGAGAATGGAGGTCCTCAGGGCTCCAAATACAGTATAAGCTTGGGCCACATGTGGCCTACTGAACACACTTTCCTTACTGTTGCAACTAGCTATACCAGGCTTGCACCTAGAACCTCAGTATGTAAAGGAAGTGCTCTCAGTCCCCAAGAGGTCTCTTCTGTAGACATTTTTTCCCCTCTGAGTAAGCTTCCATCCAAAATTGCAGGTACTAGCATCTGAAAGCCTGTGAAACTAAAATAACAGAACAATAAACTGATAACACAAAGGATTTCTGTGATTCTATGACCTATCACTCCCTAAAACGCTACTAGAGCAATATTGCCTTCCATACTTTCCAACATTTAACACTGGGCACATTTCCCCAATATCAGAGTGTGGTTAAGACACCCATAGCTATTAATGAGTAAAAACATACAAGCTACGGAAGGCTCCAGTTTTGGGCTCAGTCTACTGGGAAAGCAAGATTCCTCCCTCTCTTTCTCTTCTTCCCCCAGATGAAATTATGGAGTGCAAAGTACCTTTGCTTTGAACTCAGTTTACACCAATGGAACTAAGCTGTGGACAAAGGGGAAAGTTGGTGGAAGAAAATGGGACATTTTAAAATCAGCTGAAATAGTGACATGACAAAGGATTAATTGGCACTGTCCTTGCTAAATCAGGACAGTTGGAGGGCATGGCCTTCTGGTATAGGCAGGGTCACCAGATTCTGTATAACAGCCACTGATTTGCAAATCAAATTAAATTATTTCGAATAAGACCAAAGGTCCCCCTGTTTCCTCGCTTAGAAGTACATGTAGTATTTGTTTACATTTACAATACAGCAGGCCTTTCAAGAATGTGTATCTTGGCCAAGGCTGTACAACTTCTCCTGAGCTACCCAGGCTGTAAAAGTCACAACAGAAATATTTGAACCCTGTGATTCACATGCTGGGGGCGTTTCAGGCTGCAATCTTAACACACTTATCTGGGAATCAGTCCCATTGAACTCCAAATGGCCTGTATTCTTTACCCATTCAGTTCATCAGATTTCTCTGGAAGAGAAATTGCAATGTAAAATAATATTTGGAGAAAAGTCTACAATAGGGGTGTGGAAAATGTAGCCCATGGACTACCAAGACCATTTTCTACAGAGAAAGGAGAAATTATCCAGCACTGTTAAATAGCATATATTTTATCACCAGCAATGACAGGAAGAGTTTCTTCTTTCCTGTGGCTTTAATATCACTCTATCTGTGCATCTGAAGAAGTGGGATAATATCCACAAAAGTTCATGCTTAAATGAACCATTTAGCCTTAAAGGTGCTGCTAGATTCTCCTTTGCACCCTCCCTTTCCCCTTATAGAATCATAGAATCATAGGTGTTTATCACACGGAGGTTTTTGCAGCTCAGATCTGGGGTGACTCCTGGTTCTGCTATGCGAATTCACGTTATAACGTGAATGTTTGATCACACCTGGTTGCCCTTCCGTTGCCCTTCCAAATCGAGGGGGAATCGAATCCAAGGCAAGTCACGTGATGCAGATTCAAGCAAAGTGGAATGAGTGCAAATTGTATTACACTGGTGGGATTCAACTATTCAAATCGGCACCCTTGCGCATGCTCAGTGGGGGTCTGAATGCATCGTGACCTTTGTACATTTCTGGGGTGAAAAGGGGCACAAATTCTTGTTTCGTGTAATTGCGTGTTTGCGTGAATATTTGTCTCATGAATATTTCTGTGTCTTCTTCATCCCCCTTTTTTATTTTCCCTTCCATTTCAACAATTTCAACACAGAGATAGATAGATAGATAGATAGATAGATAGATAGATAGATAGATAGACAGACAGACAGACAGATCTGTATATTCACATTCATGCACATACACACACATACATTCCCAAAAAATGAGTTGCCCTGAAAGTTGCCCTGAAAGTGAAAGGACCAACGAAAGGAAATGGGGGAAAACTGCAGCACCACATCATAGGAAATTTGCAACCTGGGAGGTTTGCAGTGGTGTACCAGAGCAGAAGCAAAGTTGCATTCCACACCAGACCAATTCGGAGTGAAATCGAAGTGAGCTTGAAAGCGAATTTTGTGAATTCACTTTTTTCCAAATTCATAAAAATGAGGAGTCACTTTGGATTCACTGTGGAAGCGCCACGGAAGGAGCCCACATGGAAAGGAATCACATGTGATAACACATCACATTATCATGTGAATTTGCATCATTGGACCCGCAGTCACATAGGATCTGAGCTGCAAAAAGCTACAAAAAGCTCCGTGTGATAAGGCTCATAGAATCGTAGAATCATAGAGTTGGAAGAGACCGCAAGGGCCATCCAGTCCAGCCTGCTACCATGCAGGAACTCTCAATCAAAGCATCCCCGACAGTGTCTGTTGCAACAGACACAACCCCTGAAAGGCCAGCCTGGAGGTGGAGTCAGGGCATCACATCCAGATGATACACACTCTGACTCCACCCCCAGGGCTCCACATGGCACGTGGTATCATGACGCACTTCTGGCGCTGCGTCCATACAATGCAGCACTGAAGGAGCACCATATAATTGCAATGCTGCGGCTATGACATCCTTTTGAGGATGCAAAAAGGAGTTGCTTTTTGTGCCCTCGAAAGATCAGATCAGGGTGGTCTGTTGAGCCCCTAACACAACTATCTCTGGACATTTCTTTCCTATGGTAATTTTTCCCATTACTATTGCAAGCAGTGGTAGCAGCAATTATATAGGGATAGTGGTCAAAACTATTCCAGGCCCTGAGATTTCAGGGCTGAGACTAGGGATACTGTTTGTGATATCATGAAGGGCTCACTCTAGTGATGTTACAATGGTGACATTACTAGCAATGCTCCCTGGAAATGTCAATAAGCATGATGCATTAAATCATCCATCACAGTTGCACAGAGTATGCCAATAGTGCCAGGTCTAACAAATGAGAAATGCTCATAGAGGGACACAGAGACTGTCAGGGATGATGGGAGTTGTAGCTCTTCACCTCTGGCTTGAACTCACCACCTGGTTGTGCACCGCGCTGACCAGTTTTGGCCAATGGTTATAGCTTAGCAGAGTTACAGAGAATAGGCTGAAGACCCTGACAAACTCTCCAAGCCTTCTCACTCTTGCTTCCACAGAAGTCTTCACCTTTCTTCAGGATCCAGCTGGTTCTTGTAGCTTCACCCAAGACACCAAACAACTCAGTAGTCTTAAATAAAAGATCTACTTTATTCTACTATATACAGCTCCAAAACTATCCAATACAACAATACTCCTCCACTACTACCTACTAAATACATTGGGATGCATAGTCATTATTATAGTCAATGCATGGTACCACCCACTGTTGTCTGTTTCCACCCAGTAGGCGTGTACATCATTCTCATTGGTTCTCTTGGTTCATCCTACAATTAATGATTTCATCATCTCAGCCTTGACCACTTAACAATTGTCAGGTGTGTCCAATTATCCACTTTACATTTCTGTCCTTGGCAGTTAGGACTTGTTAATTGTATTACCATTTACACCTGTGTGGTTCCCAATTGGCTTCTGCTGAGTCACCCTGACTCTCACATACATGTTTTATTTCATTTACTGTATATCCCATGTTGCTTTTTCCTTAACAATCCCCTCTGAAATAAAATATTGTATGTGGCTTACAATGTAATTCCAACCATTTCTGTCAACCTTTCATGTTTTTCCACCGTTAAAGCTTTTGTAAACAAATCTGCTATGTTATTTTGTGTCTCTATGTATTTCAACTCTATTTCTCCTTTTTGAACCATGTCTCTTACATTTTGGTACCTTACACCCACATATTTGGTTCTGTTTTTCAAACTTTCTGTTTCAGCCATTGCTATACATGATTGTGAATCTTCTTGAATTTCCACTGGTACTCTGAAATTTTCATTTAAGTCATTTAACAATTGTTCAACCCATTGTACCTCGTTCATTATTTCGTTCAGTGCTGCAAATTCTGCTTCAGAAGTACTTAACGCTACGTTTGTTTGTTTTCTGCTTCTCCAAACTATTGGACTCTCACTATATTTGAGGATCATTCCTGTTACTGACTTTTTGTCTCCTAATTCTGATGCAAATGAACTGTCTACAAAACAATCTAAATCTGCGTTACTGCTTCTGATGATTAACTTCTTGTCTAAAGTCCCTTTCAAATATCTCAACAAATGTTTTGCAGCCGTCCAGTCCTCAATCCGAGGATCACAAAGTCTTCTGGACAAAACGTTAACAGCATAAGCAATGTCTGGTCTAGTGTGGCAAGAAATAAACTGTAGTGATCCTATTATGCTCCTAAAAAATGTCTTGTCCTCAAAATCTCTGGTTGTTGGTTCAGAAACGAAACCAGTTGTCATTGGAGCTTTAACTATTTTGGCATTTTGTAGTCCACACTTTTCTATCAAGTTCTCAATTTTCTTTCTCTGGCTTAACAAACAATGACCTTCTTGTGTCCACTCAACATTAATGCCTAAATAAGATTTCAACAAACCTAAGTCTTTCAAAACCAACTTTTCTGACAATTCTCTCTTGACTGATTCTATTTCCTGTTCAGACTTTGCTGCCACGCAAATCACTAAAACTATGTCTCCTTTTGTATATACACAAGCATCTGCCACGCTTCTCTTGTATCCTAGCTTAACTAACCCGTCATTAATGCACAAATTCCAAGCTCTGGCACTTTGTTTTAAACCATACAATGCCTTCTTCAATTTATAAACTTTCTGATTTCCATTCTCCTCAAAACCTTGTGGCTGTTCCATAAAAATTTCTTCATCCAAGGTCGCATTTAGATAAGCCATTTCAAAATCAAAATACTCTACTATTAAATTCCTTCTTGCTGCTACAGCTAACACCATTCTCAAACTTTCTGGCTTTGCTGTTGGAGAATAAGTCTTATCAAAATTTTCATGCTGTTGTTGTGCAAAACCCTTAGCTACTAATCTAGCTTTGTACTTAATGCTTCCATCAGGCATTTCCTTTCTCTTATATACCCATTTGCAACCTATCACTGGTTTATCTTTGGGTCTCTTAACAATTTCAAACACATCCTTGTTCACCAAGCAACTAAATTCACTATCCATTGCATCACACCATCTTTCCTGTTCTTCCCTGGAAAAGGTTTCTAACTCTTCAAAACTCTCAGGCTCTTCTACCACTGTACAAGCTCTTGCCTGTGTCACAACAAACCTATCTGGTGACTTCCTAACTCTGTGACTACGCCTGGGTATGAATTCTGTCGTTTTACCTCTCTCCTCATCACTGTCTGCACTAGAAGATGTTGTCTTTTTGCTAAACCTCTTGTCTTCTGTCATTCTAGTGGTTACTGGTCTTGATTGTGTCTCTCCATCTGAGGTACTACCACTACTGCTAGTAGAGACTTCTGGCTTGACTGAAACCCCTCCGTTTCCTGAAGTTGGTTCAGTCTGTGCTTCCTGCTCATTCAACAAGACAGTGCTCTCACCCTGAGATTCTTCCCCCTTAACCTGAGAATTAGAGAAAAGGGTCCAGCCCTTTGGACTCAAGGTTGGGTTCTGAGATATCAGACCTCTAGGGGTGAAGAAAGTATAGTCCAGGGCTTATGCAAGTCCCACAAGTTGATTTTTCAGGCCCCATAACACTCCTCCCCAAATGGAAAAAAACTGAATGTGGGGGCAAGTTTCCCTAGGAGGACAATGTAGTACCCTGCACCCCAACACTTGCCTACACCATTTTCTGATGTGCCTACCTTCAAAATATTATCTGGAAACAAAAGTCTACTGATAAAGGTTGGTTAAGCATTGATGTAACTAATGAACAGAGGTATCTAGGAATTCCACTGCCAGGCTCTGGGGATCCAAGTGTTTTCAGTGTACCACTTAGTGTTAGTGGTACACTTACACTTACACTTAGTGTTAGTGTTTTCAGTGTACCACTTGGTGCCTAGGGACTGTCAAGACAAATATTTTACATCCTCCATTTCATAGTAAGATAATAACCAGGCACATTTGCAGAAAAGCAATAGATCACACAATGTTAGTTTCAACAGAAAGTTAGCATAGCACAACCACCACTTAACTATGGCTGTCATCTTTTTTATGGCAAACACAGGTGTATTGTGGAGGTTGGTATTCTCTTCCACCCTCCACAACAGGCAAAGCCTCCCAGCTTACCATTTAGCATGCCCCCCAATAGCTATTGAGTGGATGCTGGAGATCAGGAGAATCAGAAAAGTCTAGCTATGTCCTCATAACCAGACACAAACCAATGACATAGGAGCTAAACAGACTGCCCCTTTGGAGCAGCTTGCTGCCACCCCTTTCAGCACCAGATTGGGGCCTCAGCAACTACATGCTGTGGCCCTGATCTGGCATTTCTGTGGCAGCACCTTCTGGCACTCCTTTTGACGCTGTGTCTTCTGAATGCAGCACCATAGAAGTGCCATGATACTGCCAGCCATGCAGTCAGGCACACAGCATGATGGCGGCATCAGGGCAGCATCAGTGTGTGTGTGTCATGTATACACCATGCCCCCACACTGCCCTGAGGCTGGCGTATAACACTGGTCTGTACAGCCTCATAAGCCACTGAGACCTCCACAGGATCTCAGAAAATCTTAGTGGATATGTCATGGGTCTTCATCGCACTACAAGAACACAGCTGGACACTTCTTCAATCCCCCCCCCATCCACCAGCCACTACATAAGGGGTGCTGTAGCAGCTAAATGGAGAGCCTGAGGGGGTGAAAGAGAGATGTAGTGTACAGGGCGCCTGCATCATACGTGGGCACGCTTTACGCAGCTTTCAGCATACCCTGAAAGCTGCACTGGGAGAAGGGGTGGTGTGTCCCATAGGGAATAATGGGGTGTGCGCCCATGCCACGCGTGCACTGCTGCACCACCACGCCTCTGCATGCATAAGTCCCATTCATTTAAATGGGGCTCGAGCATAGGCGGAATTCGCTTTATGTGGGAGAGTCCGGAACAGAAACCAGTGTAAAGAAAGGACAGACTGTAGTTGCTGAACTATTTCACCATTGGCGTCACTAGGGTGGGTGTCACAAGGTGCAGTAACTCATGGTGTCACCCCCGCATTGACATCCTCCCATGCCACACCATATGGAATTCTTAGTAATGTTTTTTGTACTAATGTTACTCATAAATCATAATTCCCATACATGGCTGAACAGTTGTGACATAAAGAACTAGCAAAATTAAAATTATACCTTTACATTGCAATATCATATGCACAGAATAAATGTATTTACATATACATTGTTTCATGTGCTTAAAGTGCTTTAAATCCTGGGGCCTCTTCTTTTTTCTCCCACTGAGACTCACACTACTCACACCATGTCTTCAGCATTTTAAAGAGGCACAGGCAAATGCCTGAGCCCATTTATGCCAAAAAGCAGTTGTTTGAGGAGCAGTGGCATCACACCTCCCTTAGGGAGGTGTGCCATACAAGATCTTGATTTACTCTATACAAGCTCAACATAATGTCATGGTCATAGTGGTCAAAGCGGTGTAATCATTACAGGTGGTTTATAGCATTCCAATACATGTGATTTGCCATGCTTGTGCCCCTTATAAGAACCCATGCACGGGGGAGGACACTGATGAGCCACATGGCAGAATTAGCACAAGATCCTATGTTCCATATGATCTTTGCTTTGTGGGGGCTCAGCTCTTCCCCAATTGGCAGCTTAGCTCCCAGGTAGGTGGCTACAGAGGCAACACTTTAGAAAGCATTGTTAATGTGGTAGTTTAGGTGCTGCTTTTGACCTATTAGCCAATCTCATATTTCATGCTCTCCCACCAACAAATCAATACCTCTAAATGTTATGCCACAGCATTGTCTAGTTCAGAAGAAAAATGATTCTAATGAAAAACATTATCTGCTTAAGAATGGCACGATGCAAATAATATGCCTCTTCCTTTATTAATAACATTGTGGGCACTGTTGAACTATCATTACAAAACTATGTCGAGAAGATATGCAAATAACTTTTATTGAGACTGAAATAAAACATGGCTCTCCAGATTAGTTTAAATTGTATACAGTTTAGATTAATTTTTTACCAGAGCAGTACAGACTATGGCTCAGACTATAAAGCCCTAATCAGCTTGGGCCTTAAATAACTAAGCAAACACTTTTAGACTGTATACATAACCTGTAAGAGCTAGAAAGGAGAGGCTCTTGACAACAGCAGTTAGTTAGGCAGTTCGATGTTCAGGCTCAGACATTTGCAGACAGAGGAAGGCACTGCATTCCATATGTGAGGGATGGCCTAACAGGAGATAATTGGGAGAGATAACTGCATTACTGGATACTTGTTTACACTAAAGACTTAACCCTACTTAACTGTCCCTGGGCTCCTTAACAGTTGTATTTTGAGGTCAGTGTAGGGGCTAAGAATCTCTAACTTAATGTGCTACTTTTAACAAAAGCACAATTTCCCAGGGTTTCTTTGTGGAAGCTATGAAGTGATTAACTTTAAACATGCTTTAAACTTAATATCGAGAAAACCTTTGTTAACTATCCAGTGGCATCAGTTATGTCAGCCCAGTACGGTAGCACATGTTGTCACCACTTGGCTGCCTGGCACACAAACACCCACATTGACACACCAGGTCAATGTTCCTGCAGGAGTAGATTGGGCTGTTGTGGAAAAGAAAGGCTCTGGGTTACTTGCACTGACAGCTGGTGGACCAGGGAACTGACTGAATCATCTGTGTCCCAGGTTGTTCTGCTCTACCTGACTTGTTTGCAACTCTCAAAGGAATTCAGGTATTATTCGGCAAAGGAAGTGGCCTCCAGGTTTCTGCCATGGCATGCTGATAGCCTCCCAGATGTCTTCCTTGCTGCTTGCAGGTAGGTGGACTAGGTCATTCCCAGGACCTTCAGTCTCCGGGAATCCCAGTCTACCCATAGAGAGGCACAGCAGTACACACCAGAAAGTAGACCCTTCTGACAACCACACTAGCAGACATCCCCAATGAGGTATCACCCAGAGTGGTCTGCACCCCTTGCAGCCCCCCTAGAATCACTCCTGTAACTATCCACAGATGATGGTGTTTACCAGCACTACCATTAGGTTCAGTGAATCTCAGGCAATAGCTTCTGAGGGTGAGGCTCTTCAAGGATAGAGGTGTGTGTGCCACACCATAGCCTGCCTTGCTCTTCTATACCTTGCCTTGCCTTTCCTACGGTGTTACAACTGCCAGGCCCAGGGTAAGTCATCTCGCATATATGAGATTGTGTGTGGTGATGGGATCATATCTTATCCTTTGCCTCAGGCAGCAAAATATCTTGAGGCAATCTGGGGCATTTCTTTGGTCAAGTAATCAATAACATGGCTGAAAGCCCATTGGTCAGAATAGCCAAGACCAGTCTCACCATTAAGTGAGGCTATTGCCTCAAGTGTCAGATACTAGAAGGTGGCAAGCAATATGTTAACAGGAAAGAGCTGTTGACCACACAGACTACAAACTGTGCTTCTAGTCCTCACAAGCCATAGAGGACATTGTCTCATTGTCAGTGTTATTGAAGATAAGTTTAGCTGCTCCTTCAGGGTGCATCTACACTGCTGAAATAATGCAGTTTGACACCACCTCAAATGCTGTAGCTCCATCCTATGGAATCCTGGATTTGGAATTTTACTCCAAATGTAGGTCTTTAGCCTTCTTTGCCAAAGAGTGCTGGTGCTTGACAAAGCTACAAATCCCAGGATTTCAGTCAGATGGTGCCATGGCAGTTAAAGTGGTGTCAAACTGCATTATTTCTACAGTGTGCCCCCAGTTAGCCTCTGTCCATGGAAGGGAAAGGGCCACCATCTTGTCCTTCACCTCAGGCAGCCAATGTCTTAGGAGAGCTATATACACACACAAACACACACATAGACATGTATACAGCGCGCCCGCTCCGCATGCCATACGTGGCTTCCTGTTTACGCGGAAGCATGCACTGCACCACCACATGCATGAGCCCTATTCAGTATAATGGGGCTCAAACATAGGCAGAATTCACATTACGCGAGGGCATCCGGAATGGATCCCCTGCGTAAGGCGAGGTTCCATTGTATACTGTACACTGGAAAGAATGAATATGCACTTCTTTCTTTGACACTGCATCCAGTTTTTTATTACAAACAGTCAAGAAAGTGAAAAGGAAATATTGGCCAGACCATTACAACTTTTGGGGGGCCAGTCTGCATCTCTTAATACTGCTACTACTTCTATGGCATATGCTATTTCCCTTCCTTAACATCTCAAACATCTCATTACAATGTCGGCTTCAAGGAGAGCCACATGGTTGGGTGGGAGCCTTCTCAGGAAAATGGCGGGTGAGCGGACTCCCTCTTGGCTCCCCTACCATAGAATTAGAAGACTATAAATATATATGAGACTGAAGGAGCACTGCCCAACGCGGTCCTTCAGTCTTTCTTCTTCATAAAATGTAATTTGAAAAGCATGGAGGATGGGAAAGCTCTTTCCCTCAGCCTCCCTCCCTCTCCTCCACCCCTCTCCCCTTTGGCAAGAGGAAGTTATTATCTGCGATAAAAGCGGTTGTTGACATTAGAAATACAGACTCAGGGACCCAGACGGGAAATTTAATAAAAAGAAAAACAAATGTTGAAGGGAAAAGGGGAGGTTCACAGTACGGCAAAGCAAAGCCAGATACAGCAGTAAATATCTGCCCAGAGGCAAACTGCGAGCTGCTACCTCTTCAGGGAGGCTGACTTATTATGTCGGACATAGATGACAGTCTGACAAAAATGGAGTTGGTTGTGCATGGGGGAGGGGGCAAATATACCCCCCAGTTGAAGAAAAGCAAGGTTAATTATACACTGTTTTGTTTCTGTTTCTTTGACATATCAGCTCCATAGAGGAAAGGTATGTTTAAAAGGGACTATCATGAATGGTTTTGCTTCCAGAATGGCTGGAACTGTCTGGGCCTTCCTTCTCCTTTGCCCCCCCCCCTTCCAACTCTTTATGAAGAGCTTCTGAATAAAATGTTCTTATAGGAAGACCTCCACTGAGAGAAACAGTGTGGGACCACGACAGCATGTCCACAAATGTGGAAGTCATTTTATTTGTTTGTACTTAGAAACTGAGAGCTAGTGTGTTGTAGTGGTTTGAGTGTTGGATTATGCCTCTGGAGATCAGGGTTCCCCACTCGAGCATAAAAACCCGCTTGGTGACCTTTGGCATGTCACACACTCTCAGCCTCACAGGATGGCAATGGCAAACCTCCTCTGAAAAAAACTTGCCAAGAAAACCCTACGATAGATTTGCCATAGGGTTGTCATAAGTCAAAAATGACTTGGAGACACACAACACCATTCAGTAACTATCTTATCTAGTACTCAGATTCACTTGGATTTTAAAAACCAGTTAGTCCCATGCTCATCCTAGTGCACCTCTTCTCCCCCCACCAATTCTTTTAATTTCACACTGGTCTTTCTGATTCTCATTCAGCTTGCACCAGCTTTGCCTGGGTTACAGTCCATTTCTTCCTGTATCTTCAGAGCTTTTTCACCTCTCTCCTGACCCAATCTTTTTTGTTCACTGGTTCATTAATGTTCAGCCTTTTGATTTCCCAGTTTTCTTCTCTTGACTCTTACCATGCACCAGGCATTTCTTTCTTGGATCTAATCTGCCCTGCAGAATTATTGCAGTATGATACTGCTTTAACTGCCATGGCTCAGTGCTATGTAATTCTGGAATTTGTAGTTTGTTGTGGCACCAGAGCTCTCTGACAGAGAAGGCTAAGTGTCTCACAAAACTACAGTTCCCAGAATTCCATAGCACTGACCCATGGCAGTTAAAGCAGTGTCAAATTGCATTATTTCTGCAGTGCAGATTAGACCTTCCCTCTCCTTTTCCTCTGGGTTGCCATATTCTAGTTCCCCATATCCATGAAGGTACATCTGAATATTATGCAGATTATTTTCTTATTATATAAATTATACAGTGTGCTATGGAAAGGTTGACCAACTCAGACCTACATCCTACAGATTTCCTATTCAGAAGCAGATTTTCCAAAGGAGTTTATCACACAGGACAGATCCCATGCAGAAAATGAATTTAAACTGGGGGGAAAAACCTGCAAAAGCAGGTAGATTTTCAGATGACATCAGGGGTTAACCCAAACAGAAAGTGGACAAAACCCGCAAAAGCAGGTTAATTTTCACATGACATAAGGGTTAATGAGCATTAACGCAACATTAACTTGAACAGAAAGCAGACAAAACTCGCTCCTTTTTACTTTCGGAAAAGATTTCCTATTCAGGTTAATGTTGCGTTATTGTTTATTAACCCCGATGTGTCTGAAAATCAACCTGCTTTTGCGGGTTTTTTCTGGATCCGACCCATGTGATAAACTCCATAGTTGCTCTATAGATAACAAACTGAATGCAGGCATATACAAACTGCTAGTCAAGGGTGTTTTACGCATTTCCCTCACCACAAGGAAAGCTGTAAGAGATGAAAATATTCAAAAGGCATGGCTTTTTAGTTAATCAGTTAGTTTAGAGTACTTCTATCCATTCTCATGTTGCAAGATCTCTGGGTAGCTTACAATAAAATGAATTAGAGCAATTAAAATGTAACACAATAAAATTAATTTAAATATTGAACATTGCATAATTTAAAATGTTGTTGTTAATATAAAATCATACTTGTAAAAAACAGCAGCATCTGAATAGGGCCTTAGAGACTCCTGCACTGGAACAGGGAGAAAGAGTATTGTACTTTCTCTGTGTTCTGTCTGTTCAGGAATCAGGATAATAGTTCAAGCAGATCTGATATCCAGCCCCTGGAGAGTTTGTGTCCGTGTTTAATCCAGGCACACCAAACAGCAATTTAGACAATTGTACAACTGATCCACACAACTGTCTGCCTTTTGCCAGCCTTCCTGTCCTTGCCAGGTTCTCTTTAGGGGGGAGTATGTGAAGATTACAAGTAATGCATTCATGAATTGATATGGTAAAGACAAACTGAACTCAAGAGACAGCTAGAGGCTGTTTCCTTGACTCTCTCTTATCTGGTGTCTCCCAAAAGATTTTCCTTCCTTCCTCTCATGCTCTCCCCCTTTCTGCTCTGATGTTTCTGCAAATGTCATATCAGAAATGAAAGGAAGGTATTTTGAGTGCCAGAATGTTGGATAGTGTTAACTGCCTTCTTTGACATAAACAGGCCCCCTTTGCAGCCCCTATAGATTTCTTTGGGGCAATGATTCTTCTGTTTATTATTTGTTATTGTTTTTCCACAAAGTCACTAAATATTGGCAAGGAACAGGAGCACTGAAAAATTATTTGAGTTGTTAGAAATTATTTTACTAAGCAAATCTTGAAGAGGAGGGCAGGGAAGATATTTATGAGGGGAACTATCTAAAAGACCTATTTAAAAGATCATAGAATTAATGAAGAAACATTCAATTAATTCAGTCTTAATTTATATTTCAAGCAGCTACAAAACTATTGAGAGCTGATATTATTCCATTTTTGTTCTCAATAACTTTAAAAGGAAACCCTTTTCATCAGAAAAGATGGGTTGTTATGAAAAAAGGTGAAAGGAAATGCATTTCTTAGCTTCTTGCAAATTAAATGACATTCCTTCCAACTGTCCTGACTTGACAGGGACAATCCCAAATTAATCCTCTGTTGTTCCCAATTTTTCAGATGCTTTTAAAATGCCCCATTTCTCTTTCATCTTCCTTCTTTCCCTCTTTGTTCTCAGCTTAGTTTTAGTGGCTACTTGATGTTGTTGTGTGTCGTCAAGTCATTTCTGATTTATGGTGATCCTATCACAGGGTTTTCTTGGCAAGACTTGTTCAGAGGATGTTTGCCATTGCCTTCCTCTGAGGCTGAGAATGTGTGACTTGCCCAAGGTTATCCAATGGGTTTCATGCTCAAGCTGGGAATCAAACCCTGGCTGCAAACTGAGTTTAAAGAGCAAAAGTAGACCCAGTGGCAACAGTAGGATTGGTGTCACCCCCTCCCCATTGAGCTCCTCCCACACCACACCATACAGTGTAATGTTTTTTGTATTAATGTTACGCATAATTGGTGATTCCCATATATCACTGAACAAAATGGTGATAGTTTTGACATAAACAACTAGTAAGATTATAGTTTTACATTGCAGTATCATACATCTCCTTTCCCCAAACCCATGGCTGCCACTTCTGTATCCATAGTAGCTCCTACCCAGTGTGTCATGGTTTCCTTTGGGGGTGGGCTCACCTGTACAACCAATGAGAGGTAGAGGGACCATCCCCCCGCCCAATCACATGGAGGGGAGGACAAGACCCTACTAATGGCAGTCCTCCCAATACCAAATTTGCTTGTAATACTTCTGTTACACCTAGTATATGTGATCCCAAATCCTCTCCACAATAGAAAATAAGAAAGAAAATGAGGTCAGTGGCTTTAAGCCAAGTCTTTATGGCTTACTTCATGTACAAATCAAGTTGTTGGCTAGCTTGTATAAAAAGCAGAATGGCAATGGAATAGACTGTGTATGTGTGTGTATGTGTGTGACTGGTAAAGTATCCAGAATATTCTTAGTTTTCTACCCAAGTCTGGTGTGCCCTGGAGTTGACTTCTCATAAAAATGCTATAGCACATCTTTGATCCCAGGATACATTTCCTTTATAAAAAGAGGTTAACACAACTGAGGTCAAGTGGAATATGTCATGTATCTAGTAAAACAGTGGTCAGGCTTTGAGGCAACGAGCCAGGCATTGTATTTTTTTTTTCCTTCTCATCTGTCATGAAAAACTTTTTTTCAGGCCTAGAGAATAAAAGGAAGAATCCCTAATTGGATACCCATTCAGTTTTACATTCCATTCCAACTAATTTGGAAAGCTGTTTTAAAATAACTTATTTAAAAAGTGTTATTGAAATTATATAAAATATAAAATGTAATTTAAGTCACAAGGGAATCTTAGGGTGCGAGTACACTGTAAAAACTGGAAGTACACTGGAACAAGCTAAGATAGCAGCCACAAGTAAACACCACTATTGTTTCAAGGACACAGATTCAACAGAGATCAAGTGAAGGAATGTTTACACCGAAACAAAACAGTCCTAATTTTTAACTAGTGTACTTTTGCTAATCATGCAGTGGGAAAAGAAGGGGGGGAAGAACATGAGAGAGGAAGGAGCAAGGAAAATCCAGGTTATTTCAAGAAAGAGCTTGGATGCAACCTGGGTATATGCAGCTAAAATGAAAACAAAAGGAACGGGAAACTCTTGGCATTTCCAGAGATGTTCCTCCCCCCCCCCTTTTCTGGATAAGACCAAAATGTGTGTGCTCCATGCAGACGTTTGTTCAATGCCTTACCACCTTCACTGCCACAGAGCTGTCAATGGCTATATGGCACCATTGCCTATGTTGGCATAATTAAGCCACAACCTAGAGCACCAAGGAAATCCTGCTGACTATCTGTGTTTCTATTTAAATGGTAGGAGTTGTTTCTATTTTGCAGCTGCACCTATGAATTTTATGCAGAGGTACGGAGAGTCTTTTGTCCTCTGTTTGGATGGAGTGTTTGCTTCCCCTTCCCCCCCTTTTTTTTGGTCCATGTATTTGGACAAATTTTTTTGTTGAGAGATGACAAATAAGATAAATGCACAGCTGCACTCACCAGTCAGTTGCCACCCTGTACAATTTTATGGCCTGTCTTTATTTCACATGTGTGTGTTTACAAGTGGACTGAGGAACACTGTCTATGGAGACCATTGATTATGGAAAAGCTTTGAACTCTCTTCTGACCTAATTTCTATGCCCAATGTTACTTTGATTTATTCTATATGACTTTGCAGGAATCACTCTTGATGCTATCTTCACTGTAAAATAATACAGAGAGAGAGAGAGAGAAGGAGAGAAGAACTGAAAGGACACACAGCTGCTGGGTGCCTTTCAGCAGCGGCACTAAATAACTTATGAAAATGGTTCGTTATGTTTTCACTGGAACTAAAAACTAGATCTGGAGGTGAAAAGACAATCAACAAAGCCACAATGTTGAGACTCCTGAAATGGAAAACAGCTGTCTCCAGAGGAAGCATTGGCTGGCTTTGGATTGGGAGATAGTCCAGTTCAATTTTCTCCAGTGAAAACCATATAAAGCAGTAGCACTGAACCTCTAAGAGCCGGGTAACTCACAATGCCTACTTAGAGGCTACTCACATGGAAGAAATAGTCTCAAGTTTTCTAAGAGAAAAAATAGTGTACGTATTAAAGTTTTTAAAACGGGGTTCCACTTATACATCAGCAGGAATTCAGGTTAGCCAAACTGCTTGCTTGAATCAGTGAAGACTTGTACTTGCTTGCTACACACAAGAGACCACAAATGTATTTCCTGGGATCCCACACCAGCTGTTGTTGTTCTATACCTTTGAGTCGTTTCCAACTCATGGTGACCCTAAGGAGACCCTATCATCAAGTTCTCTTGGTAAGATTTGTTCTTTGCCTTCCTCTAAGACTGAGAGAGTGTGACTTGCCCAAGGTCACCCAGTGGGTTTCCATGGCTGAGTGGGCATTAAAATACAGGTCTCCAGAATCATCGTACAACACTCAAACCACTACACCACACTGACTTTTTTTTTACTACTATTTCCCATGTACCCCAGCAGCATGATCAGTAGGGGATTCTGCCACTCAAAGGTAACATTTCCAGGTTCTGAAAAAAGCAGGAATGCTTGTACATTTTGCTGTAGATTTTGTTGTTAACTGCCCTCGAGTTGACTTTGACTCATGGCAACCTTGTAGAGGAGACCTCTCCAAGACCCCCTGTCCTCAACTTCTCTGCTCAGGTCCTGCAGACCCATACAAGTGTCCTCCCTGACAAAGTTTAATTATCTGGCATGTGGTCTTCCTCTCTTTCTACTGTTTTCCACTTTTCCTAAGATCACTGTATTTGATGGATTACATTTAGTCTACGAAAGCTTATGATACCAACTTCTTTCATTCAATTAGTCTCAAAGGTATCAGAAGGTCCCTTTGAATTCCTCACAATGGTTGTTCTATAACTAAAATAAGCAATAAAAAGGAGAAAGGGAAGGAGAATAGAAAGAAATGTAGGCGCGCCATTAAGACTAACTGGTTTTTAGTTTTGGATGAGCTTTTGTGGATATAAACCCACTTCTTTGAGTGCAGTAAAAGAAGCCATGATACTTTCAGAAACAAAGCTGTCTCTCATCTTTTTATCTCCTGCCACATGGTACTTCAGTGTACAGCCCATTCTTTTACCACTTATCAATCATGACTGTATACAAGACGGTACTTAAAGTGTGTGTGAAGAGGAACCAGTTTACAATAAGTGAACTTGGACAGTGCCACAAGCAGAACTCTGATACGGCATCCTACTATTAAGATGCAAGTTGTTTCTTCCTTCCACAGTTACACTGCCAAAGAAGCTCTCACATCAGCCAACACATCAGCAGTGTGTGTGAGTGAGAGAGTATGTGTGTAAGTTCCTTTATGAAAATGTTTGGACATTTTGATCTGGCACAGAATGCCTACATTCAGTTCATGGTTATGGAAGAAGAATTGTGAATGTAGTGCTAAGGGTAGCACATTTAACTGTCTATATGGCTGTATATTCAATGCACATTTGGATTTGCAACCAGTTATGCAATGTTGCCATTCAACACAAGTGGTGCATGACACAATCAGTATATAAATCTGCCAATGGAGATTTGCAAAGTACAACCATAAAAACTTAAGTTGGAAGAGGCTACAAGCAGGACTATGCAACTTCCAGCACTCTGGAAAGATGCCTCTGTTTAAAGGCTGATCCAATTCACTGAAGTCCACAGCATCAGAATAGACAAAGCTTTCATTATTATCAAAAACCATAATGGGGATTACATCAGTTAATGGATGGTAGATCTGCTGTGACCTAAAGCCTTATGGTGCAGTGCAGGCAGCCCAAAAACAGCAGTCTGCAGGTGCCTGTTTTAACTCTGGAGGGACGCCGCAGCTGCCAGACCACGTAGCATCCCTCCAGAGTAAAAAGAACGGGTTCTTTTAGCGGTGCCCGGGTTACATCTCGAGTGTGCCAATGGCACAATTGTAACATAATGGACGCGCCACAACATGCAGATACTATGCATCCATATGTGAAAATGGTTGTGCCTGTGCAGGCGGGATGCCGCCATCAGGCCACTGCCATTACATATTAGGGTTCCAGACCGTGCGGTTGCTGCGCGATCCAGAACCCTAGTATTGCCGTCACCACGCCCCTTTCGGCCCATCTGTCTCGGGCCTTATAATTGCCCATTCAATCAGTACACAGGGAGAAAAAATGTACCAAGTAACACTTTTCTGTTTATGCCTTTCTAAATCACAGCATCCATTGCACTTACACATTTTGGTCTTTTGTCTGCTGACAAATCTCAGACAGGTGCCCAAATGCAGCTGAGGATACAGGGACAATGACACGTATTCACATACTTTTCTCAATCCTCCCTCATGTCCTTCACCTAAATGATATGTTGTTAAAGAGTCTATGCTCATGCCACAATCACAATATGCAATGTGCAACTGCAGTGCACAACAATGCATGGCACAGCTGTATGCATAAGGCAGTTTCTTCCACTGTCATTAGAATATGCCAGTTACACTTTTTAAGTAATTTGCCCCACATGCATACATATGTCACTAACAAGATGCCAGCAGTAGTACAGGATTTCAGCTTCTTTCTCTTTCTCTCTCTGTCTATTTGTTGTTGTTGTTATGTACTTTCTTCTGACTGACGGCAACTCTAAGGCAAACCTATGGGGTTTTCTTCTTCAGTTTGTTCAGAGGGGGTTTGCCTTTGCCATCCTCTGAGGCTGAGAGAGTTTGACTTGCCCAAGGACACCCAATGGGCTTACATGGCTGAGCCAGGATTCAAAACCTGGTCTGCAGAGTCATAATCCAATGCTCAAACCACTATACCACACTGACACTCAGTCTCTCTCTCTCTCTCTCTCTCTCAGCGTGTGTGTGTGTGTGTGTGTGTGTGTGTGTGTGTGTGTGTGGTCTGAACTGTATTAGTCTCAACTAGAATAGACCCATTGACTCTTGACTGGTGAGACTACAAGTTACCTACATGTAGTTGATTCAATGAGTCTGTTGTAGATGGCTCTACTAATAGGATTCAGGTTATATGTATACACCTACCTACACACACAAATAAACAAACA
>NC_056527.1:21335784-21347819 GCF_019175285.1 Sceloporus undulatus
CAGTCACACAGACACCAGAGGTGGGCAACTTCCACTCTGCACACTATATGTCTGTGAAATATACGTACATAAGATTGTATTGTAAGTTGTGCTGGGGAATGTGTACGGACAGAGGAGTCAATGTACTCAGTGGCCATGAGATGGAAACTAACCTTTGGAGAGAAGGGATAGAATACCAGGGGCCCTTTCACACTACATCAATATAACTCTAAGGTTCCACTTGAACCGCCATTGTTCAATAATGTGGAATCAGAGGTTTGTAGTAGAGCTCTCTGGGAGAGATCTTGACTTGCTTTACAACAGTTTCTACTTATCCTTATATACTGAAGACATTTACACTACAAGGCAAAAACAGATAAAACACAAGAGAAAGGAGAGCATGAGAATGAATAAATAAATAAATCTGCAAAGCTTGGACTGAAATTTAAAGGAACTATTCAAACTGCTGGATCGATTTGGGGCGTAGGTTCAGACTGAAAAATTCAGATTACAAATCAGAGCAGATTTATAGCCCCATTGACAATGAAGTCACCAGCTGCCATCTGGGTCTCTTGCAGCCTTTCTTGCAAAATTTCTGCTATATAATCACAAAAATGGCAACATTGGTACTGGATATAAGAACAACAATAATGGTGGTGCTTAACTTTAATTGGGCATCACATCAAGAGTTTGGGATTATTACCATTTGGTTAATCATCGTCCTACATATCCCTATACAGTCGCCCATCCAAGTCCGAGGACTTGAGATCCACGGACTTGGAAATCTGCGGCAGGGGAACCGCCATTAATGCCAATGGGGTGAGCGCCCGTGGCACGTGTCCCTCGTGCACATGCCCCATTCAAGCCTATAGGGCTTGAATATGTGCACATTTTGGAACTCACTGTGGGGTCCGGAACGGATCTCCCACGAGTTCCACAGGCCAACTGTATTGTGTTGTAATGATTTGTATGTGGCAGAATCCTTTCTCTGCTTACATAAGCCCACTGTATTTAGATCAGTGCTCCTTAGGCTATTTTATTTAGGGGAGTGGCTATTGTTTTTCTTTTCCACTGTGCCAGAAACAGGAATCCCAGAATTTTATAGCACTGAACCATGGTATTAAAACAGTGTCAAACTGCATTATGTCTGCAGTGCAGATGCAGCCACTAAGAGAAAGAAGCTGGTAGTGTAAGCTTTCGTAAACTAGTCTACTGCATCTGCCGATGTAGATTTAAGAGATTTCTGGATGCACCTATGAAAATCTGTGCAACCAGCTTCATCCATTGGCTACAATTGCTTTTGTGTTTCCTGGAAACTGCCAGGTTCAGGAATGGACGCTGGTCCAAGGGCCACCACTTTGAGTTGCATTGTTGTAGATAATGCAGTTCCTTACTTCTACAAAACACAAATGGTCACCATACATAAATACAAGGATCATGTTAACCCTTTTAGTATAAGCAAACAGTGCTCTGACAGGTAGGACTAGAAAACGCATAGAAAATCCACTTGGGATTTTTGGTCACTGTGGCTTGTTGGGACAAGTTAACATGGTTCCAGGTTGGCTATAAAGAATCCTGGCCCACACCAAATGGCTCCTCAGTATTTTCTATTGTGGCCAACACATCTAAACTAAAATCTCACATCTCACACATCCAGACTAAAAATTCTCAAAGCCTAAATTATAATCCAAGTTTATATCTATCCACCCCAAACAAGAAGATCTTGAAAAATGCACATCTGAAGCTAAATCAGGAAACAGTCATGGGACAAAATGGACTCCTCTGAAACAATGACTGGTTCTGATGGCTCTCCTAGCATTATGCCAAATAAGATGCATTTGTCTGTTACACCAAAGGACTGCGGAAACCATAGGAAGGGAGGAAAATGCAGGAAGATTATATGTTGTACAAAGACGAAGAGGCAGTCAAGACCAACATTAAAAGGGGGGGAAAACTGAATACAGCTCTAGAATATCTAAATTACTCTTGACCAAAATGTTTGGCTTACCACTAAAATAGTATAATTATAAAGCAAGCATGAAGCAGGCTATGGATCTAGTTACCAATTCCTTACTAGCAACAACAGCAAAGCTTCTTTTTCTTATTATTTTCCTCTTTTTTCCTGTTTTTTCCCCCCCAGTAGCAGGGTTCTTGACAGAAACCTTGTGTCTTATACATGATGTGACTTATAGGCAAAACTGGTTTTAATCAGGCAAATCTCTAACTGGTATGCAGTTGTGGTCTCTCTTCTCAGATGTCAAGCGGAACTAAGGAAGGGAGGGGAGCTAAATCAATGGCGTAAATTTTGTTTTCAAGTGTCGTTTTAAATGCCCCTTTATATTATCAGTGTAATTTGGGGATCTTTTTTTTTTTAAAAAAATGCATGTTTAATTAGGTAGTAATATTGTCTTGAAAGACGTCTGGGTACTAACATGGAATGCTTTTGATTTATTTTTTCTAAAGCCATGGTATATTTTCCATCTCTCTCTCTCAATCTTCCACCCACCCACACACACACACACCTTTTTCTTTGCTTGTCCTGTAAAGCACAAATTGACTTCCCAACATAAGGAAGTGCTCTGCTCTGGTCAGGCCCCACCTGGAATATTGTGTCCAGTTCTGGGCACCACAATTCAAAAAGG
Source organism: Sceloporus undulatus (assembly GCF_019175285.1). Classification (NCBI taxonomy): domain Eukaryota; kingdom Metazoa; phylum Chordata; class Lepidosauria; order Squamata; family Phrynosomatidae; genus Sceloporus; species Sceloporus undulatus. Next base: position 21,338,406 of record NC_056527.1, read on the forward strand.
ACATTGAGAAAGTGGAGCGTGTCCAAAGGAGGGTGACTAAAATGGTGAAAGGTCTGGAAACCATGTCCTGTGAGGAATAACTTAGGGAGCTGGGGACGTTTAGCCTAGAGAAGAAAAGGTTAAGAGGTGATGTGATAGCCCTGTTTAAATACTTGAAGGGATGTCACATTGAGGAGGGGACTAGCTTTTTTTCTGCTGTTCCAGAGACTAGGACCCGGAGCAATGGATGCAAGCTACAGAAAAAGAGATTCCATCTCAACATTAGGAGGAACTTCCTGACAGTAAGGGCTGTTTGACAGTGGAACACACTCCCATGGAGTGTGGTGGAGTCTCCTTCCTTAGAGGTCTTTAAACAGAGGCTGGATGGCCATCTGTCGGGGATGCTTTGATTGAGATTTCCTGCATGGCAGAGGGTTGAACTGGATGGCCCTTGCAGTCTCTTCTAACTCTATGATTCTATGAAGCTTAATCTTTGCCTAGTTGACTACCCATACTGTTCTGGGTCATGATGTTTGATCAAACTAGCTGTGCCTTTAGCCTTTGTGGGTTTATGGTGGATAATGGATATTGAAAGGCATCTAACTGTTTTTTGTACACAGAGTAGTTACTTATTTTATTTTATTTACTTTGGTCACACAAACTTGCAGAAAGAAGCAACTTGTTTACCTAGACTGGGGCTGCATCTACACTACAGAATCAATGTATTTTGACACTGCTTTAATGCACTGGTTCAGTGCTATGGAATTCTGGAGTTTGTAGTTTTTGTGGTAACCTCACAACTTGACTTTGTAATACAATCTACATGGGGCTACCCTTGTGCCTAGTCCGGAAACTTCAACTAGTCCAAAACATGACAGCCAGATTAGTCACCGGAAAAGCTAGAGGTGACCATATAACACCAATTCTAAAAACTCTTCACTCGCTGCATATTAGTTTCTGAGCACAGTTCAAGGTGTTGGTGATGACCTTTGAAGCCCTTCATGGCCTGGGTCCAACCTACTTGTGGGATCACCTTCTTCCATATAATCCACCCCACACACTTAGTTACTCAGGGAAAAATCTGCTGCAGTCAACAAAGACTAGGTTGGCTGCGATCACCCAGAGGGCCTTTTCATCTGCTGCTTCCAAATTATGGAATGGACTGTCGGAAGAGATCTGACATATTACTAATCTTGATGGCTTTAAGAAGGCTATCAAGACAGATCTCTTCCGACAGGCCTTCCCTTAATGATTCACTCAGTCATCCCGATGATATGGACCATCCTACTGACTGCCCCAAGATGCCCTGGCTTTTTATCTCTATTTAATGTTTCAACTGTATTTTATTATCCATGTTGGAATTATTATATTATTTGTTGGGGGGAGGAGATAATGGGATTAATTTCATTGTACATTGTTTGAATTTTATCATTGTAACCGGCCTCAATCTTATTGGAGAGGCGAGATAGAAATATTTATTATTATTATTATTATTAGTATTATTATTATTAATTCCTCTAAGGCTGAAAGTGTGCGACTTGCCCAAAGTCATCCAATGGGTTTCCACGGCTGAATTTGAACTCTAGTCTCCCTGAATCCTAATCAAGCACTCAAACATTACACCATGCTGGTTCATTGCAGGGAGTACTTACACCAAACAAACAAAATTGTTCGCCCCTACAACTCCCAATTCTCTTAACTTTTACAAAATGTAGTCTTCTCCACTTCATGTATTTTATGCATAAATTAACAAGGCAGTGCAAATATCAGGCCCATTTTTTTTTTAAATGAGTAAAGTGCTTGGCACTCATTCTTTTCGTTCATGCTGACGGAATAAATTGTACCAATTATGGCATTCTCCTGGTCTTGTTATTTTGACTTCTTGACTGATATATAAATTAGCAGCCTTCCATACAAAGCACAACTGTATTTGTTCACAAGGGATGCTTTGGGTTGCTTTTGACATTTTCTTTTCCCCATTCCATTTCCTAATGGTTTATGCCCAGAAGCAGATTTTTTTAAAAAATGACCTAACATACACTGTGTTTAATGAATACATTTAAACATGCGTTAGCTACAAATCTTATCAGCTGATTACTTAACCTTTTGAGTATAAGTTAAATATTTTCTACAGTGTTTAAATAAGTATGATACTTACTTTTCACGTTAGGTTAGAGAGAGCTTTTTTTTCATTTAAATCACTACATTGCACTTAATTATCTTTTCCCCCAGTGATCAAAGAAAACAGTCACATAGTTGGAATGTTGCAAGATATATTAACTACTTTGTTATGAATTCTTCTCCAGTTTATCAGCTAGAGCTGCATCCCTTCCAAAGTCATCAGAGATTACCAAAGCATTTAACTTGTACAAGTTACTTTGGTAAGTAGTTACTTCCTGCAGTAACAAGCTGGAATGGTTATCCTATCCAGGGGTAGCTATATTGGCCATATAGCAAAGTACAGCATCATCCAAAATCCACAAAATGGTGATACTTTTATTGGGCCAACCAAATGCACATTAAATATGTGGCAAGCTTTCAAAGCTCTACTGTCTTCTTCATCAGGCAAATGTGTTAAAAATCATACAGGAGAAAGAAAGAAAGAAAGAAAGAAAGAAAGGTGTTAGTCATAGTCCTACATTTGGATCAAGATGTTGTACTTATTGTCACCAGTTCAGATGGTATGGAAGGCTATTCATGCAGGTGGGCCCCTCCTCCTTCTGGCCATGTAGGTACTGGGAAATTCAGTCCAGGAAATAAACTATAAATTCCATTAGTAAGACAAAAAGCTATTGCCTTTGAGATCCAGGGGGGTCAATCAGACACATTTTTTTAGCAGAATGATGTGAATGACCTCACTCACGCATTCCAGGTTTGTTATTCACACTATGATATGCATCAATGTGCATCCCTGCAAGTTTGGTTGCTCACACATACCAGCACTGAAATAAACATGAAGTCGACGATGCAAATGTATTTGAAATGCGTTCACAGCATGCAGAGTTTAATCCTGAATTATCCTGAGTCTATTTGCATCAGTTATTCACACTGCTGATGATGCAAATCTTTAAAAAAAAACTTGGGGAAAACCCAGTATCAATTATCCCAGGTTAAGTGGGGGTTTTCACAGCCTCCCCCCCGAAAAAAAACTGAATTGGGTGCATCCGGGTTGCATGTGAACAACAAATAATAACAACAATAATAAATGATTTATTTATAGCCCACCCAGTCACAAGGAATCTGGGTGGGTTACAGCAATAAAAATACAGAATACAATAAAAATTCAAAATTAGCTCCTTCCCAATCCCCAATCCCCCTCACTCCCTCCAGGCTGGAAGATGACAGTTGCCATGAAAGGGAGGGCTCTTTCTCTTGAGGGCAGTTCTGATGGCGCTGGGCCCGCCCCCTCTCTCCCTCCAGGCCAGAAGATTCAAAAATTCAACCTGGATTCATCCTGGATTATTTTCACCATCTGAATAGCCCCTCAATTTGTCTTGAAGCTAGAATGGTGTTACTTTTTTGGCGGTAACTGTCAGAGTTATAATTTTCTATTTTTTTTTTCCGTGTAGTGTAATGATGTTATTCGTTATTGGCTGTGTTGTGACTTAGTGTGAACAACAGGAGGAGGCAGGAGTGTCATTAGTGCAATAAGGGGGGTACGCACTGCACCAAGTGACATCTCAGATTGTGGTGTCACCCAGTGCATTGGTGGGAAAGGGCTGCCTTCTATATTTGGTGGGTCTGCTGGCTGGGTGGGAAACCTGGTCTCCTTCTTTTCCCACCCAGCCAGCAGCTCTAACAGACCTGGAAAAAGCTGTTGAAAAGTCTGGGGAGGTATTAAAAAGTGATTTGCACCCAGTGTCAAATATACTAGGTACACCACTGGGAAAAGGAAGGGTTACATAGGTGGCTGCCTTGTGCTGCCTCTTTATGAGCGTAATGCAGCTAATGAGGAACGAAAGAGCCATCAACAAGGAGTGGGTGGGAGAAAGAGACAATGACACGGAAACATGGAAAGAACTTTTTAACAAGTTGGCCTGCTTCCATCCTGCCCAAATGAAAGAGACTGCAATATGTAAAAGACCAGGAAAAAGGGGGGGGGGGGTTTCAAAGCCAGCAGTGGACTTCCTGCCACTTACCGTTTTATTTTGTTTTCAAATTTTTAGCATTTTTGGCAGTCTATACAACCTTCATAGGGATTCATGGGCAGAAAACTGGTCCCCAGACCTGTCACAGGGAGCCGTCCTGGCCATAACATAACCTGCTGACATCAAAATGCCTTCCTATCAACAGTGTTAAAGAAAAGGAAAAACGCTGAAAAAGTGGGTCTGTGCCAGAGATAGGAACTAACAAATTAAATCAATTATCACTTAAAGGGAAATGATCTAATGAAAAGGAGAAACTTAATTATATTTTAATTAAAGTGAATGTTTCCTATTGGAATTTCAGCAGTAACATAATTCCTGAATTAAGTTATGAATTATGAGACAGGGGGTGCATCTACACTGTAGAAATAATACAGTTTGACACCATGTTAAGTACTGTACCTCCATTATATGGAATCCTGGGACTTGTAGTTTTACAAGGTCTTTCATTTTCTCTGCCAGAGTGCTGGTGTTTACAAAACTACAAACCCCAGGATTTTGTAAGATGGAGTGATGGTAGTTAAAATGATGTCAACTTGGGTTATTTCTACCGTGTATATGCACCCTGAATAAGGCATAACTTCCCCCCTTTTTTGATGTAAATCTAACCTTTTAGGCCCGGTACACACGGGCAGAGAGCAGCGTGCCCATGGTGATTCTAGGGTTCTGGAGCGCGCACCAACTGCACGGTCCAAAACCCTAGTCCATACAGACAATGTCATCATGGCAGCCTCCTGTCCACATGGTGGCCGCCATGATGACGTCGCTGCTGTGCAGCATTCGGACGTTACTTCCAGGAAGTGGTGTCATGGTGGCTCCCTTTCCCCTTTAGAGTGCTGAAAAAAAGAAGCCGCTTAGAGAGGCTTCTTTTTGGCAGCGCATCAGTGCCACGTGGTTCAGCTGCTGTGGCACCGACAAGTGGGAAAGACGGGCAGCACGGAGCCGTCCATCTGTACCAGGCCTTAGTTGCTTTCTATAATCATGAAAAGGATGTAGCATCAAAGAGCAGTGGAGAAATAACACATGGTTCAACGGTTGACTTGTGGTGTGCCTTGCCCTGCTACCTTATGCTATCTTATTGACATTGAGGTGACAAGATGGATGGAAAGGGAGCATGTTTTGTACCATGGACCAGCAACTAGTAGAATCCTGATTGATATTTTTAAGTTAACTCAAAAGGTTACGGTAACTTAAAAATTGGTTTGGGTTTTTTGTTTGCTTGTTTGTTTTTCTTGGGGATTTTTTAAGGGATGTGAAAGGAAAGTGTTCCTGTCTTACTGTAACTATAATGGTAACTAGCTACTTCCAGGACCTTGGAATGATGACGGGAAATAACTGACAAAATCCTATATTCCCTACTAAGGCTGCATCTGCACTGCAGAAATAATCAGACCAGGGTGTCACCACTTTAACTGCCATGGCTCAATGCTATGGAATTCTGGGAATTGTACTTTTGTGAGACATTTAGGCGGGTTATAAACCGCCATAAAGTACGCGCTCCGCACGTACTAAGGTTACGAAGGGCCGTATTAGGGTTAGGAAGGTTCTTACCTTCCTGACGGCCCTTCCTCCCAGTACGTGCAGAGTGCAGACTTTATAGCAGCGCCCATCCACATGGGCGCCGCCATTTTGACGTCTTGGACGCTGTGCATCCAGACGTGTCGCGGCGGAAGTGACACCATGAGGGCGCACTCTGCCCCTCGCGGTGCCACTTCCACGTTCTGAAAAGGAGCGCCATTTCGGCGCTCCTTTTTCGCTGCGCAGGGAAGCCTCGCGGTCTGGCCGCTGGGGCTTCCCTACGCAGCGAATGGTGGCAGCGGGAAAACGGCCCCTTGAGGGCCATTTGTAACCCGCCTTAGTCTTCTCTTTCAGAGAGCCCTGGTGCCACAGCAAACTACAATTACCAGAATTCCATAGCATTAAGCCATGGTAGTTAAAGTGGTGTGAACCTGAGTTATTTCTGCAGTGTGGATTCAGCCTTAGTGATGAAAGTGTAACTAAATAATGTCTCTTGGCTGGACTCCTCCCTCCAATCTATCCTAATAACCAGCAGCTACATTAAGCAATGGAAGTGTGTTCAACTGGTAACTGTGGTGCAGGATGATGACATTTCCAGCCCCCTTCGGCAAGTGCATCAAACCATCACAATTCTTCGTTGCAACCTTGCTCAGTGAAAGAAGAAGACTGGAAACATTCCCCTCCTGATTGCCTCGTGAACAGACAACCATCTCTTGTTGTAGCTGTTACTTTTTAAGGTAGATTGGGGTGGGGGGTATTTACAATCATGACAATAATGAATACAAAGGGGGCTACAATCCATGGACTTGCCACCAGCTGATTTAATCATCCATGGATAGCAAGCTCCATTGTCCCCAATGGCAGTGTGTGCACACATGTGCATTGTGCCACAATTAGGGATGCTGGGGCTAGAGGTCCTGTGTTTTTTGGGATCCAGGGAGTGGGAGTCCACAACGAATCCCCAGCAAATATGAAGGTCTGGCTATATTGCTGAATATGGAGCAGTTACAGATTTGTAACTCTAAATTACAAATCTGTAACTGCAGTAGAGGACAACAACCAATTACTTTTAAATAGTAACTTTACAAGCTCCACTACCCAAAACGCATCATCTGCAACAGAACTTTTTTTACTACCTATTGATTTAGGCAGCGTTACAGTGTCAATGAATGTGCTGTCTGTGTGATTCTTAGGCGAAATCAAGTAAAAAAAGAAGTTCCTTTATGTGCGATCTTTGTACTTGAGGCTAACACAACCCCACCCCAACAATGATGATGCGGTGGTGCCACTCATTTCCAAAAGGTATAATTGGACAGTCTGCTATTTTTTAATTTCCTTGAGACAACATTTTTTTCAGCTCCAATGTTGAACTGAAGTCTCCTCCACTAGCAATGTGACGGAATGCAGTCGTGCCAACACTTACCCACTAGTCTTTGAGAACAAATAGGTATTTCTTACAGTGATTAAAAGACTGACGCCGTTCAACTGCATGCATAACGTGGAACACACAGCTTATCCATCCTGCCCTGCTACTGACATTTGCTTGACCTGGAATGCCCACACAGTCCCTCCATAAAAGTTGCATTCTTGTCTTTTCTTAAGGAAAGGCTGGTGGTGGCAAGCAAGTCTGTGAGCCCCTCTTCACAGAAACCACTGATACTTAATCCTCTCAACATGCTTTTTCTTTATGCCCTGGTGCTGCAGTTTCTCTCCCACATAGACTTCTTGTATCAAAGGAAGAATTGTACAAAAATGGATTCAGTTTAGGGGGGCACAGCTTGTTATTGGCTCATGCCACACTGTAGAATGAATGCCGTTTGATACTACTAGACCTAGAATCTTTATACCTGAACCTATACTGCTGGGCTAAACCCAGCACTAGACCTATCTAGGGTCATTCCATGGGGGGGGGGGTGGACATCAGTTAATTGTGATTTACAAGTGTCATTCAGTTTGGTGTATCTACTCTGGGTACAACTCATGTTGGAATAAGCCCTATGGTTTTAAGTATAGGGGTGGAAAAGAAATTTGCTTGGCCCACATTGTTCTATGGGTGCTGCCACACTACAAAATTAATGCAGCTTGACACCACTGTAACTGTCATGGCTCCATTCTATGAAATCCTGGGATCTGTAGTTTGGTAGGGTACCAGAACTCTCTAACAGATCTCTTGCAAACTACAAATCCCAGAATCCCATAGCATTGAGCCATGCCAGTTAAAACTATGTCAAATGACATTAATTCTGCAATGTAGATCCAGCCCTAGTTACATTTATATCCCAACGATTTTTCCAAAGAACTCAGGACAAAATACACAATTCCTCTGATGCAATTTAATCCTGACAACATCCCTGTGAGGAAAGTTAGGAAGGCCTAACCTCATCATCAAATATTTATCTATTAGATGTGCATCTTGCTCTTTCGCGTGAGTCCTCAAAATAGCTTTCCCCATTTACAAAACTTTTGGCTCAGCTGTAAGGCAGCTTCATATGTTTCATAACTAAAATCCCATTTTTTTGGGTGACTTGGAAGGCTCTCATTCACAGGGTTGCCATAAGTCAACATGATAAGAGTTGTGTTCTTAGAAGTCTAGAGAGAACTAGGTTGGAGAAAGCTAGTTTAGGGTATCTGTGATCCCAAGCCCCCCAATGCTTTGAGTGACAGAAATAAAACCCAAGCTTTAGAAAAAAGGGGAAAATGCACGTGCTACATATGCACTATAAGAACAAGAAAATTAAAATCTCATAGTGCCATTCCAGTCTAAAATGTATGCATCACAGCATTAGGATTTACGGTGCTCTTTGTTCCCACGGCTGGTTTATGAAAAGAAAACTGTATTTGCCCTCATGTCACAGATGAAAATCTGGCCCACAAAGAAATTAATTTACATTTCCAAAGTTGCAGAGATAGGATCTTTTTAAAAGAGCTGGGAACTGCGACACTTATCAGCTGGCAAGTTGCTTTGTGGGCAGACGTAGCAGTGTGCCAGCAAAATATGCCAAGGGAGTTTTCTCTGCAACTTGGGTTGAGGAGAGGGAATTAGCCATGTTAGTCAGCTTTAGCAAAAACAACAGAGTCTTGTGCCAGGCTAACAAGTTTAATTTGGCAAAGGCTTTCCTGGACTGCAGCTCTGATTGTGTCTATGTAAGGGCTGTATCTAGGGTTGGGACTATCTCAGGGCCAGAACAAAAACCTAAGGATGACCCTTTGTGATGTCAAAGGCCCTGGTGACATTTACAAAGGTGACTTAAAAGGGGCAGCCCTTGATGACATCATTTAGCATGACACATTAAACATCAACCACAACTGCACAGAATGTTGTTGTTGTTGTTGTTGTTGTTGTGTGCCTTCAAGTTGTTGCTGACTTTTTACAACCCTAAGGTGAACCTATCATAAAGTTTTCTTGGACAGATTTGTTCAGAGGAGGTCTGCCATTGCCTTCCCCTGAGACCAAGAGAGTGTGACTTGCCCAAGGTCACCCGGTGGGTTTCATGGCCAAGATGGGAATAGAACCTTGGTCTCCAGAGTCAGAATCCAACAGTCAAACCACTATGCCATGCTATGTTGTTCAAATAAAAAATACAAAGTCCAACAAAATGAATAAAATAAATATACACTCACTTTTTTTCAAGACAATGCTCTCACCCTGGGATTCTTTCGTTTTGATCTGAAAACCAGAGGGGTCAGGCCCTGGGATCTAGGAACTCCGATTGCATGACTGAATCTGATCAGAGCCACATTTGATGAAATATACTGTAGTCCTCAAAGGTTT
>NC_056527.1:21347829-21436714 GCF_019175285.1 Sceloporus undulatus
ATGTAAAATAAAACTTGTGAGTCTTTAGGTGTCACAGCATTCTTCCTCATGTTCACAATTCATCATCATCATGATCACCATCATGCCTTTTCCCCAGTTTAGGACTCAGAATGGCTTATAACAAATTTAAAAAGCACATAGTTATAAATGACAAAATACAAAAATAATTAAACTATTTTAAAAAATAAGTTAAACATAAATCATTAAACACACAAGCATATACACTAATAGAAAACACAGCACACTGATTAGATGGGATGGGCTTCCCAGTAGCTCTCCAGGGCAGTCTGGGAAAGTTATTTTTTGGACCACAACTCCCAGAATCCTCTAAGCAGTATGGCCACTTTCCCATTAGCTGCTACCTGGTCTTTTAGCCAGAGATCCTGGGAAATACCTGGGACCTTACTTACAAATCAAGTTGCTTACCTCTTAGCTATAGCCGTTTGCTCAGAATGTTTCCCCAGTGTTCCTATCCTAGGGTTTTCTTGGCAAAATTTATTTAGAAGAGGTTTGTCGTTGTCTTCCTCTAAGTTTGAAGGAGTATGACTTATTCAGGGTCACACAGTGGGTTTCCATAGCTGAGCAGGGAATCAGATGCTGGTCTTCCAGAGTTCTAGTCCAGTGTTCAAATCACTACAACACATCGGCTCTCTCTGACTGCTTTATCTCACCCAATTCTGTCAGATCACCTGGGAAGTACTTATACTAGCCCTAGACCTGCCTTCAAAAAATAATCTTGTTATTACCATTTTCAGTATTACAATTCAAACAAGAGAATGGCCTAAATTCTGTTGGGTAATCCTAACTGAAGAAGAGCAGTGGATGAGTACTGAGCCAACAGGTAGGTAAATGGCAGTGATCCAAGAGGAGTATTCTAGTTGGGACCAACAATAGGAATCAGGTCAATGGAGCAATGCAAACAAACATATGAACAATGACTAAGAACCAGTGAACTGAAGTGTAATCATATTACTGGTATATAGCAGGTCTGAAGCCATTGCTACAAGTCTCAACAGGATGGAGACATATTACAATGGATGCACTGAAAATTCGGTGAGCTGTAAGGAGATAATTCTTGGGTTGTAAAGATGTTAAATGTACTGTATAGTAAATTTATACAAAACCAATGTCTTTCCAGTCTCTAGCAAGCACCATCCTATCTGCTGTCGTCATCTGTTTGGCTGCAAAAGGAACACTTCAGAGTGAAATGTAATACTGGAGCAGGCTGAAGTGAAGTGTGACTCAGGCTGCATCCACACTCCTGAAATATTCCAGTTTGACACCACTTTAACTGCCTTGGCTCAGTGCTATGGAATTCTGGGAAGTATCTGCTCCGCTTTGGTGCCACAACAAACTATTCTTCCCAGAATTCCATAGCACTGAGCCAAGGCAGTTAAAGGGGTGTCAAACTGGATTATTTCTGCAGTACAGATGCAACCACAGGGACTACAGTAGGATTTGAAATTGAGGAAGCTCAGGGCAAATGCTGCTGTACAGGCAGAAGGAGGTTCTTTTGTTGTTGTTGTTGTTTTTAAACAGCAAATAAATATAGTCTATCCGTCCTGCCAAAAGGAAAAGGAGGAGATCGGGATTCTTTGGAGAAACTAATCAAAATCAGCACTGCCATACTTAAAGGAATGGATGGAACTGAATGGATAAGATGTTCAGAGGATTAAAAAGGAGAGGGTAACATAGGGAAAGATGAGGAAGAATGAAAAGGGAAAGGACAGAGAAGAAAGCAAAAGCGAAGGGGATTCTATGGAAGATAAGGAATGGAAGTAAATACAGGGAAGAAAGTATATGAAAAGAAGTAAAACAGTTTAAACATATATGAAAAATGTAAGTTGAAATATGTAATAGGACGATAATAAGGATTGACATAAGAGGCTATCCATTGAAAGAGAAATAATGTGTTAGAATAATGAAAATATTATCTTTACAAATATGAATTGTATGAATATGTACTTGATTGTTAGATTTGTCTGATTTATTTGATAAAAAAGATTAATAATGATTAAAGAAATCAGCACTGCCATACTGACCATGAGCCATGAGGGACCAGAGAGAAACGTTTGTCTCAAGGCTGCAGGTTATTCCAGTGATGGGAAAGCCTCCTTTATCTTTAGCTGGTTGTTTTCTGTGGTTTCTTGGTAATCAATTAGTTGGAAGGTTTTCTCTGCTAATAGCTAAAACAGGATGCAAGATATACTTGCATTTATCAAACACTCTTTGCCATCCCTTCCCTGAGCAGGTACTTTTCTGCCTTGAAACAACAATTATTAAACCACCCCAGGGACTTTCAGAGTTAATGATTTCCCCCTCTTTGCCCTCTTCAGCTTTCATGATATCTACAAGCACTGCTTTCCCATGGTCCATAATCCCAAGTGGTCAAAAAGTCAAGCTCACCCATCCAACTCCTTTCCAATCCCAAACAATCAAGCCCATGCAAAAACTCTCCCTGCACCATCCCACTCCACAAGTGACTTACATAAAAATAATTCCTGTTTTGTTCAGGACTGGTTTCCACATGACTTTGTTGTTGTTGTTGTTGCTGCTGCTGCTGCATGCCTTAATGACTTATGGCTGCCCTAAGATGAACCTATCACCAGGCCTACACAACATACGGCCTGGGGGCTGCATGTGGCCCGGATTTTGGGAAGTCCGCAAGGATGTAGAATGACTTCAAGGCACCTCTGCCACTTGACCTCCTACTGAGGAGAGGGCCATGTGGAGGAGGATGGGCAAATACTCACCTTGCAAGGCTCCTCCACTGCTTGGCTTTCTCCTGAGAAGGCCAGGTGGCAGAAGAAGGAGGAGGAGGAGGAGGAGGAGGAGGAGGAGGAGGAGAAGAAGAAGAAGAAGAAGAAGAAGAAGAAGAAGAAGAAGAAGAAGAGCAAATGCTCACCCCTCAAGACTTCTATGCCACTCAGCTTTCTCCTGAGGAGAGGGAGGATGGAATTAATATTAATAATATTTGCAGCCCAAAGCAGTTCAACCTATTTTAATTTTGGGCCCTACCTGCTGCCAAGTTGTGCAGGTCTGCCTATCACAGAGTTTTCTTGGCAAATATCTTCAGAGGGGGTTTGCCTTTGCCTTTGCCACCCTCTGAGGCTGAGAGAACATGATTTGCACAAGTCCACCCAGTGAGTGTACATGGCCAAGCTGGGATTTGAATCCAGGTTTCCACAGTCGTAATCCAATTGTTTGCAGGAGCTGAGTGGACAAACCAGAGTAGCTGGGATGGAGACCATGGAGTCGGAGCCAAGACAGCCAAAGAGAGTGGGATTCTATTTTACAGACTTGTACTGCTCCCAATTTGTCATGAAACTTTATTTGTGTGACTAGTAACAGTGTCTAGTCACCTGGGGAGCCCCGGTGGCACAATGGTTATATGCCAGTACTGCAGCCACAACGTTGTGAGTTCGATCCCACAGGGGTTCCAGGTTATCTCAGCCTTCCATCCTTTTGTAGGTTGGTAAAATGAATACCTAACTTGAGGGCAATTGGCCTACAGATTGTAAACCACTTAGAGAGTTCTTTGTTCACTATGAAGCGGTATAGAAATGTAAATGCTATACCTATATTGCCACTTTCTTCCTTTTTTAATTGCTACTTTTTATATTGCTACTTTCAAAAGGTACTTTTAAAGAGCATTATCCCTTGTTCCTACCAAATGACCCTGAGAAGGTGCTGGGACAGAGACAGGCGTCTCCAGACAATCTCACAGCTCTAATGGGCAGATAATGCTAACCAAAACTACACACACTTTTGGGCAACTGTATGAGATTTCACTGAAAATACAGCTACAATATTGCCCCATCCCATTGGTTGAAAACTGGTGTTTTTCCACAAGAAATGTTCCCTGGTTAATTGCTGAGTATTTTAATGATGCACATGCATGGACAGAATAAAATTAACCTTCCTGCTCCCTTTTCACCTGCAAAATGGCTAATGATGAGACTATTTTTCTAGCATTATAGGACAGTTGCTGGTAGCAGTACAAATATTTCCTCTTTTAAGTAAGCAATACAGCCAGATATTCCTCCTGTTGGGCTGTCTGCCATTCATTCATTCACATGGCTCAGGCCATGAGATTGCATCATTCAATGACTCTAGAATTTCAAAGCATAAGAAGTTCAAAATGGGATCTGGTTTGCCAGAAGAGGTATTCATGCCTAAAAAGGGGGAGGGTGGTTGTGTCTATCCTTTGAAAAATTAACACAGAGAAAAAGACTTCACACACAAAATAGGTTAGTGTATGAATCAACACTTGAAATCCTTATTTACATGGACACATTTCTTTTTTGGGAAACGTTTTTTTTTTTCCCAAAATGGTTGTTGTCATGATCATCAAGAGTTATTACTGAGTATTCATGGAGTCAAGGCAAAGCAGTATTTTGGATCACAGTAAGACTGCTGCATTAAAATCTGATGAAACTGCACAGAACAATGTACATAGACTCTGGTTTGTGATATTCTAGGTAGCTGGATCATTCTGAGAAGTAATTAAAAAATCACTAGTTAAAAAAAATGGAAATAGTGGCAAGAAACTATGAGATCTGTGCAGCATTTGATTTACATTTATCAGTGAGGCTGTTTCCCCCCAAAAAAGGAGGGAGCTGTAAATGGAAAATCAGTAGTATACACAAACAATTGGCAGAGGCCATAAGATTATGCACCTCGGGGTTGTTTCTTTTAAAGGAAACCAATTTCCGTTGACTTAAATTTGGATGGCAGTTCCATCTCCAATCACTAGGTGGCAGAATTCCCAAAACATTGAAGAGGAAGCTGAAGTTAGGCCTGCCATATTAATTGCTCCAAAGCAGTTACTCAATAGCACATGAGAGTGAAAGGGAAAACAATGTGCTGAGTGCAACTGCTGCTTTCCTCTGTATGGCTTCCAAACACTTCAAAAACATAAAAGACAGAAGAGAAGATAATGTTCTCCTGCCTGGTAAGAGTGAGAAAGGAGAAGGAGCAGAGGGGAAAACTAAATGAGTACTAGACTGGATGGAGAAAAAAGACTGGCAACAAAGATAAAGAGAGGGGAGTTTATCAAACGGGAGGAATTTCTCTTAAATTCGAATGAAAAGAAAGTGGGGCCAAAATGCATTCACTTAAAATCGCAAGTTTTGCGCAATTACGTGAATACGCATTGCATTCGAACTGGCTCCCCATTGCCTGAAAATAGCATGCCATGGCCCGAATTTGCGTGTGGCAGTCTATCACGCAATAACGTGAAACTACATGATTGCGTTCGGACTGACTTCCCATTGCCCTAATTTGTGAGTAGTGGGTTATCACGCAATAACGTTAAACCCCACGATTGCATTCAGAGTGCCATTGGATTATACTTCCAATTCCCCTTGTCTGATAAACTCCAGGGAGAGAAGATAAATGGTTCAGAGACAGAAAAATCACCAAGGTGGATGAGGAAAGTAAGACAGCTCCTGGATGCACTGTAGAGAGAAAAGGCACCCAGTTAGATAAAGAGAAAAAGCACTTGCTCCATAGAGAAGGAGAACTTGAGTAGGTGGATGGGTAAGGAGAGAAAAAGAGCACCTAGGGAAGGGAAAAAGCACCAGGGTGGTGATTGCAAGACAATGGCCAGAATCCTGTGGGTGTCATGTTGTTGTTGCAGTTGTTGTTGTGTGCCTTCAAATCATTCTGGTTTAGGGCAACCCCACGGTGGGGTTTTTCTTTGGCTTCCTGTGAGGCTGAGGATGACTTGCCTGAAGTTACCCAGTGGGTTTCCATGGCTGAGTAAGGATGTGAACCCTAGTCTCTAGAGTCCTGGTCCGACACCTAAAAAACTACATCATACTGGCTCTGAAAGTGTGGGCATGAATCCTAGTGCATGTGTGAATCCACATTCAGTTATGCAACATTGCAACCCACTAACAAGGTGGTCTTACACAGCTGCCACCTTAACTCCATGAGCATAAAGTAATGCTCACTGTATTCAGTGCAGGACCTCACCTAAGAACTTCCAACCCGTTTGTGGTATTTAATTAATTAATTAATTAATCAATGTGCCAATGGGCACTGCAATTATAGAAATACAATGCATCCAAGTATTAACCATTGCTGACCCTGCTTAGCTTGCAAGATCAGTCAATATCTGGTGCCTTTAGGAAATTTTGGCTAGGGAATTTAGTAGTTGATATAGGATTCCAGCCAAGATTATTAAATTCATTTTTAAAGTATATATGTATAAATAAAATTATGCAGTTTAAAACTCAGGACTTAACTATCGCTCTTATTCTAATTAAGTGATTAATGACTATAAACAGTTTTGAATCTCCTAGATGAGAACCTGCACTGAAGAGATGAAGTATAACTTTATGCTTCATTCGTTCATTCAGCCAAGATTATTAAATTCATTTTTAGAGTATACACACACTTTTTGTGGGTGTTTCGGGCTATGTGGCCATGTTCTAGAAGAGTTTATTCCTGATGTTTCGCCTGCAACGTATACCATATATATATATATATATATATATATATATATATATATATTTGTGCAGTTTATTGCTCTTATTCTAATTAAATGACTGGTGACTATTTTTGAATCTCTTAGATGAGTACAGTCGTCCCTTCTGATTTGCACGCAATCTGTTTCACCCTCTCCCCATGAATCAGAAAAATCACCAATATTGGGGTCCCATTCATTTCAATGGTTGCGCCGCCCTGCATGTGTGCCATGAGTGTGTGTGCCATTTTGTTCCCTCCCTGCTTGCCATCCGTGAGTAATCAAGACCGCAGATCCCTAGTGCATGAACAAGGAGGGATGACTGTATAACTTTATGCTTCATTCATTCATTCATTCATTCTGGATGCTGCCATGTAGACTGATCTATCTGAAGTGATCAATTCAGTCTGCCCAATTGCTGCACCACTGTATCCGTCCTCCACTGCCTACTGGATGCAGGTTGTGCATGTTAAAAAACCTGATTCAGACATCAGACAGCCTAAGTGCTTCTTACAAAAGTAGCTTTAGTGTAACTGCTAATGCCAAGAGGTAAACAGAGGACTGGAAAGCATCCATTAGATCCTTCTTTAAAGACTTACTAAAAACCAAATCCTCTGCAAAAATTAATAAATCGGGTAGCTCAAAAAAAAAATGTTGGACCCACTTACAGATTGGAAGTACATCCAAACTTCATGCCACATCACAAAATCCTGGACACTTTTATTTTGGGGTGTATGTGTGTGTGTGTGTGTGTGTGTGTGTTTTAAAAGCATTTTTCCATACTCTACTATGGAGTTGATTTCTAAAGTACAAATTTACTTCTTTCAAAGAATGCTTATTAGCACCCCTAAACATACACAAACAACTTAATAAGTGCCTGGAACAGCAATGTAGCCAAGAATGCTTAGTGCTCTAGGCAGTTGCTAATTGGTTGTTAGGAGGCTGGAAAGAGAGGGAGAGGGAGAGAATTATTGCTATTATAAACCAAAGCATGTACAGGACATGAAAATCATATAAATACAGAATTCCTACGCAAGGGAATGACGGGATCTCAAAGCTCTGTTTTCTGACAAGAACAATCTAGGAAGACTTCTTACAGGATGCAAAACAAGGAGGCCAAAAAAAGGTCTTTCTTTCCCTTTTGCTTAAAAAAACCCAGATACGATTGAAAAAACTTGCTTCCTTCTCCTCCCCTTTTATTTCTGTTGAAAGAGGAAGTTTTAAAAAGCGTAATGAGGTCTATTGTGCAACCTAAGGCTTATTCTGATATCACTTTTTTACATTTATGCCTTCAAAGATATGACCAACACTGGAGCACACAGAACTTTAATTCCATGAGCCAGTAAGAGTGTCAGGATTTCACCCCTCTTAAGAAAAGTGGAACACATGGCCAAGCAACAGCAGAATGAGGTCAAAATCGCTAAAGTTACTAACAGAAAGAATAGATAAGCTAGGAGATGCTGCAGCAGTTTGCTTTTGTCTGAGCCTGCTGGGAAGGGCAAGACTTTGCCTCATCCTCTCTTCTCCTCAAATCTCTTTTTACATTATTTTCCATCACATACATAGCATTTCCTAAACTTGTAACCTGAAGATGTATTGGGCTACCTTCCCATACCCTTCAGCATTTCACAGATGAAAACCAAGACATTTGTGTGAGGCAAGCAACAACAGAGAGTGGTCAAGGTGGCTAAAATTATTAATAGGGAAGATCACACAAACTAGCTGCAACTTGCCTTTGCATGAGCTTACTGGAAAGAGTTATGAGTGAAAGCAACTTTTGCACTTTGCATTCTGTTTGCAGCAACTGAAATAAGCTGAGGACCAAGGAGGAAAGTGGGAGGAAGAAAGCGAAGACAAGGTCAAGTGAGAGAACAGTCTCAGACAGCAGATCCTAGGGGGCAGCAGTGACAGCACTGACTCCCCTCCCTCAGCTTTTTCTTGCCAGTTGGATGTCAAAGCTTTGTGTGCCACACAGCCTGGTTTGCATCTGTGACTGCTGCTCTCAAGTGTGACAAAGGACACACTCGGGTTGAGGAAATTTAATATTTCAAAATAAAATGTCGACCCCTAAGATTGCACAGGTGGTCCCTCCATGAACTTCCTTATTGGGAAGTGTAGAGTCTCCGTAGAGGAGAACCAGTGTAGTGTTGTGTGGTGGTTTGAGAGTTGGACTTCGACTCTGGAGACCAGGGTTCGATTCCGACTTGGCCATGAAACCCACTGGGTGACCTTGGTGAGTCACACACTCTCAGCCTTACAAAACTGCCTTAGGGTTGCCAAAAGTCAGAAATCACTTGAAGGTACACAACAAAGAGTGTCCATATCTACTATTTTACATTGCGTTCTTTGATAGTTTCATCTCAAGGGAATTATTTAGACACAGCTCTGCAGTTCAAAAACTTATCAAGAGTGTGTGAAGTTTTAAAATTAAATAATTGAATGCAAAAGGGTTTTCTTCCATTTATCTCCCATTTCCCACTCTGAAGACACACACACACACACACACAGAGAGAGAGAGAGAGAGAGAGAGAGAGAGACTCTTTAAAAACCAGTACCTCTTTCTACAGGTTTTCACAAGGAAGATTCTACCCTAATTAACTGTAATCTTCAGAGATTGCATTTTCCTTTGAGTTTTAAAAGCTAGCAGGGGGTTGTGTCTGGGCAGAAAGGAGATTATTAAAACTTTAATAATGTGAGCCTTTGAACCTTCCCAAATTCTTTACAGTTTTTCTCACATCTCTCACCCAGATGTCTGCATTTAAGGAGGGGGAGAACCTGATGCCAGCAACATTAAACTATTTGTTTACACTTTTTAGATCTTTCAATGAAGTGCCTGTTTTAAAAGTGATAGGAAACAGAATGCCTGCAGTTCAGGAGGAACTTAACAGGGCTAAGATGAAAAATTCATCACAGGCAACCATTATCCCTCACCACAGAGGAACAGTTCTCAAAAAGCAATATTAAATCTCCAGGGTAATAGGGAGCTGTGGAAAATGAGAAGTATTGATATCTTTTCTTTGACCATTTTGGGGGTGTAAGATGGGAGGTGGTGGGAATCTGTGAGTTATATTTCTCTCACAATCAAACATTCTAAAACCTAGGGTTCTTTCAATCACAATAGGAATAAATATTGTGAATTTTGATAAATTCTTCCCAGCTGAAAGACATACTCATTCATCTGCTCTGGTTAAATTCAACTGGTACAGCTGCTCCAAGCTTAGGGATGACCATGTTGTTCCTACCTGACACTTGGGTGTTAAAGATAAGGAAAGAAAAAAGAGGACAACCATAATTCAGCACTTGAATACACCAGAATTCAAATCCAGACTTTTTAAAAAAATAAACAATCCTGGATTTGGATTGACACATAAGTTCCCGTATCTTCTGGGCCTGGATGGATACATCTATCATTTGTTGTTTCTCCCAGATTAAAAAAAAAAACTCTCAAAGTCTTTCCATCCCTATTATGAAGAATTTTGAAAATTTTGTTTTTGTTTTTTTTTAATGAACTGAAACTAACTTTTCACCTAACCCTGCCATCCATATGTCTGGGAGTCCAACATGCCTCCTTTTCTGCAGCATCGCAACATTTAAGGTGAAGACTTTGGTGAATGTCAAAGGCCATCTGATTCAACCTCCTGCTGACATACAAATCCACTGCTACAGATTTCCAAGCAAGAAAACTAAAGGAGGGTCCACAACCCTCCAGGACAATTTGTTCCACTGCCAAATAGGCCATACAATGGAGAAGTTCTTCCTAAGGTGTAATCAAAGTCCTGTTTCTTCTAATATGAACAGATAGGATTGGCTCCGACCATCTGAATCCATAGAAGACAAAGACCTAAATCATACTATTAGTTCTGACTAAACCTGTTGAATCAATTAAATTTACCTATGTGTTGACTTACCATTCAATACGTTCATTGGGATTAACAAACAGGATTCTAGCCAGATCTTTCATCATCTATGTATGAAAATCCTCCAAAAACTGAAGATGCTTACTGCATCACTGTGTCTGTTTTCCAAGTTAAATGTACCTTACTTTAGGGATTTTCTTCATAGGAAATTTTATCTCCTGCCCCTTACTATCTTTATCAACATCCTCCAGACATACAGTATGTCAGTTTACTGATATTCATCTTGATGTGATGTGGTGGTACTCCAGACTGCACATAGCACTCCAGGTACCATCTGCCCAAATCAAAATGGGGTGAAACCATTACCATTAGCAATCTGGACACTATGCATCTGTTGGTCAATGCAGAATTGCATTAACCCTTTTAGCTACCTTACCATGTCAATCATTCATGGTGAGCTTCTGGTCCACTGAAACCTTAGGTTAAGCTAATTGTCACCCATTCTCTATTTGTGCAACCAATTCTTCCCATCTAAATACAGAATGTTATATTTATCTCTGTAGAAATTAAGGTTGTTAGTTTGAGCCCAGTTCTTCACCTTGTCAAGATCATTTTGAATTTCTCTCCTTCTTCTAAGGTATTTGGTGCCATCTGCATATTTTATAAGCATCTCCTGTAGCGCTTTATCCAAGTCATTTAAAGGATGCTAAATTTCACTAAGGCTAGGACATAGTCCTGCGATTACCTCTCCTGATCCCACACTTCTCATTTCTCTCAAGATAGACAGACAGTCAAACTGTCTCTCACTTTGCTACCCTTATTACCACCCAAAATCCTGCACTAGAAATGGCTGCCTGCCATAGAAGAGGATCACTTCTATACTATGCTGCCTACATAGATCCGATGTCCTGCTCCCCGAATCAATACATGAAGTTAATGGCATCACGACCTAAGCCACCTTCATAAGAACAAAAAGCAGTTTGCTTGGAATTCTAGTGCATGATAGTAAATGTGCAAATTCAAAAACTAAGAAGAAACGGTAATTCTAATTAAACATTAGGAAGAACCTCCTGACAGTAGAATAGACAACCACAGAAGGTGGTGAAGCTTCTTCATCAAATTTCATATTGATTCATAACAAGTTATACAGTATAAACCTTAATTCTGTTCCTATAACACACCTATAGAGATCTCAGAAGAGATTAGATGGTCACCTCTCAGGGATCTTTAGTTGTGGCACAAGGATGAACTAGACAGTTTTTGGTGACCCTTCCAACTCTATGGATCTATGCTTCTATGAGTCTGTGATTCTAATATCTACAGTGTTAGTCAATAAAAGATAACAATGGCGGGATACAAACCGCCATTTAGTACGTATAGGATACGTACTAGGGTTAGGAAGGGGCGGTGCTTCCGCACCCCCCTAACCCTAGTACGTATCCTATACGTACAAGATGGCGGCGCACCTTCTACATGGGCGCTGCCATCTTTACGTACTGGACGCATAGCGTCCAGACGTGTCGCAGCGCCTATGACGTCGCGAGTCCGCGCCAGGTGCCTCGCGACGTCATAGAGGCGCTGCAAGAAGAAGCTCCGAAATGGAGCTTCTTTTTTGCTCCGCGCGGGAGTCGTGTGGTTTGGCTGCTGCGGCTCCCGCACGGAGCAAATGACAGCGGTGGGGGAGCGCCGCAAAGCGGCGGTTTGTACCCCGCCAATGAGACACCTGCAGGAAAAAAATCCACATGCAGTAATCTTGTTTGATTTTGAAAACTAAGGCAGATAAGAGACGACTACAGTATCACAGGGATCTTCAGGTGAGACTAACGTGTGCCTGAAACCCTGGACAGCTCATTATCTACTCAGTTAAGAGTAGACAATACTGGACCTTGTCCGCACTGCAGAAATAATCCAGTATGGCACCACTTTAGCCACCATGGTTCAGCACTATGGAATTCTGGGAAATTTGCTTTCTCTGTCAGAGAGCTCTGGGAACACAGCTGCTACAGCAGTTGAAGCTGTGTCAGACTGCATTATTTCTGGCACCAGAGCTCTATGACAGAGAAGGCTAAATGTCTCACAAAACTACAAATCCCAGAATTCCATAGGATTGAGCCATGGTAGTTAAAGTGGTGTCAAAATAGATTGTTTCTACAGTGTGGATTAGGCATAGGTGAACCAATGGTCTAAATAAGTAAAAGGCAGCTTCATATACCTATATAGAAATTTTTTCTAAATTTGTGTCAATATATATAAATTAGCATGTGCATGTTTTAGACAAATCTATGTCTCTCTTTTTCTTTGCTGATGTATTTCCACTCCAGGTCTTTGTAATATCTGAAGAACTAAGCTTGCATATGTAGCATGTTTGGGTCCATTTTCAGACTAAAAAGATGGGGAGGGGGAACCTTGGCAGTAGGTTTAGGGGATGGAATTTCTGTGTCTCATCAGATTTTGGGGGAACTAAATGCTACTGTGCATAGCCATGAGGCTGATCTCCCAAAGCTGTGAGCTTGGCAAAATAATCAAGAGATTTAGAATGCTGGCACAGGAGTGAAATTACAGAGTAGGGTTACCACCCATTCATAATTTTTATGCACTGCTCATATTTTGGGAACTCTGCCCATAATAAATAGAAAACTTCATTACAACTGGAATTTAGTTGCTTTTGGCTGGTGTTTTCCCCCCTTATTTTTCTTTTTGAAGGGAGAGAGATGGGAGAAAGCAAAAGTATGTGCTTTGGGTTTGTGAACACACAATCATCCTTCAGTGAGTTAAACACAGCTAGTTTGAGAAAGGTTTTATGTCTCACGGCATTTCCATGTGTGTTTTTTTAATCCACACTTACCCTTGATGATATAGGTTTGTCACGTTTTTCAAACAATGCCTGCAAAACCTGTTTATTAAGAAGTACAAGTGGAGTGAATGAACACTCCAGGAACAGCAGGCCCTCTTTCTAACTACCTTCACCTCAGTATATGGAGAAAATAAAAGGCAGACCCATTGTCCTGATTTGGCTGGGACAGTCCCAAATAATCCTCTGCCATCCCACTTTTTCCAGCTGTGTTTCAAATGTCCCAGTTTCTCCCTTCTCCTCCTGCTTTCCTTCTGTGTCTTCAGTTTACTTCAGTTACTACCAACAGAATTCAAAGTGAGTTCTAATGCTTTTAATGTGTAAAGTTTTTAGCATATCAATTATTGAATTGTTTTAAACGTTTTATACTTATACTTTTATTGAAGCTTTTGTATAGGTTTTATCTGTATCATTTTAAATATGCTACCTTGAATCTCATTAATGAGAGAAAGATGGGGTATAAATGAATTAATAATAATAATAATAATAATAATAATAATAATAATAATAATAATAATAAATACTGTGCAACAATAATTTGCACTCAGTTAACTCAGCAAGGGACAAAGAAGGAGGGATAATAATACAGTATAATAATAAATAATAATAAAATATTTATTTGTATCCCGCCTTTCCCTATTGGAGGAAGGAGGAGGGATGGAATCTTGGCCTTCTCAGTATGTCTGTTCTTCCCCATTAATACCTTTCGCCCTCTTGACCACACTCTTCTGATGTTGCTTGGCACACATCTCCCAGTTTTCATCTGAGAAATGTTGGAAAGTGTATAAAGAGTAAGCACCAGTGTGCAAAAAAGAGAAATGAATAAAGGAATATGTTTGGACTACACTGGGTTGGTGTGTGCAACTGGGCTAGCAGAAAAGAGCTTCACCATCACCATCACCATCACCATCACCACCCCTTCCCATGACAGCCATCTTCTAGTCCTCCTGAAAATATTACACAAAGGATCAAGGGATTCTGGTGAGTGGAGTAAGCTGTAATAGGGGTAGGCCCCTGAAAATAAAGAGGAGCTACTTTTTTTGAGCAGAACCTTTCCATCTGCGAAAGTCAAATGCTAGCTCCAACCCATGGAATTGAGTATCAAAGGCTGCATCTTCACTGCAGAAATAATACAGTTTGACACCACTTCAATTGCCACTCAGTGTATGGAATCCTGGGATTTGTTGTGGCACCAGAGCTTTCTGACAGAGAAAGCTAAATATCTCCCCAAACAACATACATTTTTGCAGTTTGGCAGCAGCCTTAGTCATGATTTTGACATTTACTGCCACGATTATAAGTTCCCCTGTAACCTTTTTTTACTGGGCAGCAGCTGTATGAGGAAAGAGGTCCAACATAAAAAGTTCTCCCATGACCCTCTGCTTTGGACACATATTCTCCACAGACTGGCTATTCAATGTAAATGGAGTTTCACAATATTCCCCAGTTGTCAGACCCCCGGAGCTCTATGATCTATGCTTCAGGCAGGCAGCCAGACCCTTTCACACTACGTAATTATAGTGCTATGATTCCACTTTAACTGCCATGGTTTCATCCTATAGCATCCTGGGATTTTCCTTTTAAGGAGGAGATTTTAGAATTTTTTCCAGAGACCCTAATGCCTCACCAAACTGCAGTTCCCAGGATTCTATGATGACAAATGTTGATAAAGAAATGTGTTCAGCATTTTCCATTTGATACCATCTTCCACAGCTATGTTTAGAATTGGCTGTGCCACTATAGGAAGTGAGCCAGATGCCTCAGGTTTTTCAGACAATGGGGTGCTGAAGGCTGGAAAGCTTTTTGGAGTAGACCACACAGCTTTCCTTGGATCCCCAGTGCTGGTAGTTTGTCACCAGTGCTGGATTCAGCTGCCAATCCAGTTGATTTCTGTAGGCTGAAGAGAATAACACCATCTTGTCCTTTCCATCAAACAGCAAAATTACATTGCTTTAATTGACTCAGGTCAGGAGATTATTGCACCTGGAATTCCCGCCAGGATAGACGCGGGATTGAAAAGCCAAAACCAGGTGTTATTGCATGCATCAGAAACTGGGCAAGTGCTTGCCATTTTTGAAAAACTGCTCAATAAGTATGGCTGAGGTCCGGGCTGCATACAGGTTGCACTTGCCCAGCCACAGCTGTGTGCAATAACATCCATTTTTGACTTTTCAATCCCATCTCTATCCCAGCGAGATTTCCAGGTGAAATAATCTCCTCAGTTCTGGGACAGCCATAAAGCACATTGGTATAGTCATCTTGACCAGAGATGCTGTGACTTTTCTAAGCCATGACTGAAAGTAGTGGTGGACAGTTGCTTCCATGTCCTGTGATCTGGGTTTTAACCTGAACTGTCCAAAGTGCTAAATCTATTTGGTTCACCACCTTGCATTGCTTTTTTAGAGACTAAAACCCAGAGCATATTTGCCACCCTACTGATACAAGAGCCACCAGCCACCATTTTGTTGCTCCAGTATAACTGTCCTATGATCCAGTCAGCAAGCATCCTCAGAAATGGGGTTATAATGCAAGAACAGTCAAGCAATAAATTCAATCCAGGTCAGTCACAGATTATCCAACAAGATGGAGGGTGAAAGAAAAGAGAGGTCATCAGCTGGTCCAGGATTCATTATAAGATGAGCAGTTCAGATACCTGAAGCCAGCAAGGAGTAAATGAAGCTGTCAAAGCAAAGCCAGTCCAAGGCCAAGAAAACACAAATGCCAGAGTACAGTCAATCACCCGAATAAGATGGTTATGAAAAGAGATTCTACATCAACATTAGTAAGAGCTGTTCAACAGTGGAATACAGTGCCTTGGAGTGTGGTGGAGTCTTCTTCTTTGGAGGTTTTTAAGTAGAGACTAGATGGTCATCTGTCAGGGGTGCTTTACTTGTGTTCCTGCATGGCAGGACTGGATGGCCTTTGGGGTCTCTTCCATCTCTATGATTCTATGAGTTAAGATACTGGAGGCTGGTGAGAAATTTATGTGCAACTCCCTCAACAATGCCAGGCACCTACTTAATCAACGTCTTCCATTTAGTAGCTGCAGGGATTGGCACTTATATGTTTTTCACTCAACAAAGGATTGGGCATGTCTTCATCATCTTCAACCTCTGTCACCTCCTGCTATGGAACAGGGATCCCTACTGCCTCAGCCCCTGGCTCTTGGGACTCAGAGACCTTCCTGATCAGCTGCAGCAGATTCCTGGCAAATAGCCTCCTCTTCCTTTTTGTCTAAATCATCCAGGAGGTTAGTTTATGACAATAATGCCTGACAGAGTTTATGTTTCCCCTTGACAATGTTGCAGACTTTTATCAGCTTTTCTTTCTATTTAAACTGGCAGAGTTTCCGACTAAGCTTAGCACTGCACACTATCCATAATGCTTCATTCAGAGAAAGGAATTAGGAAATGTAGACATCAGTCCAAGATTTGCTTAATTTTAATCATCCTAAAATTTGAACCTCCCTCCTTGTGGATTTAGGAACAAGTGAGTTCTGTGGCTCCTAGAGGGCTGTGTATGTACTTAGAATTTTTTTCCCAAAGTAGTTACAATAGTTGCCTATACTGGACAAGAGGAATCCTAGCTATAAACTCTCTGGCAATGATGCTGACATACTTCTTGGGAGTGTTTCTTTCAGAAGTTAAGATTATTAAATCATTCCTTAAGCTGTCCCCAAATAAAGAATGAATCTTTAGAATGACCCTTGCTTTTAAATGTTTGACTTTCCTGTAAAAATCTTTAGCTGCCCTCTGGAGCCTGGAAGTCTCGTATAGAGGTTTCAGTGAAACAAAAGTTAATGTTTTGAGCTATAACGTGGAGATGGTTGTAAAAAGAAGAGACACTAAAGCCAGGACCTGCAGTGAGTTGCTTAAAGATATCTTATCATCAAACAGCAGATTGTGTATTTAACCAACTCTTTTCACATTCTTTTCCATCACGTCCAACAACCTTCTTTCAATCGGTACTCTACAGATATTTTGAAGATGTATATGCTCCCCTTTGTCCCCAGCGACTGTGTCCATAGGCCATGATGAACTAAGGATCTAGAGAACTGAACCCCTACATACCCTGACGGCACCAGATCCCATCTGATCTTGGAAAGTGGTTGGTACTTGGATGTCTGTTAACTGCCACCAAATCAACTTCAATTTATGGCAACCCTGAGAATGAGAGACCTCTAAGTCACCCTTTCATTAACTTGGTACTGGATGGGGGTGAGGATGATGTTTTTTGCCTTTAAGTAGTTTCTGACTTATGGTGATCCTAAGATGAACCTATCACAGGTCTTCTTGACAAGTTTCTTCAGAGGAGGTTTTTCATTGCCATACCCTGGGGCTAACAGAGTATGACTTAACCAAGATCACCCAGTGGGTTTTCATGGTTGAGCGGGAATTCAGTCCATGTTCTTTTTTTTTTTTAATTAATTAATATTCTTAATATATACAATACATATCATATTCCTATATATGAATATATTTCTATATTCTATTACATTATGGCAAGTTATTTTATATTTCCCCTCAGTGCCCCCCTTCTCCGGAGCCATTTCCATCCTTATATTGCATCCAAAATTTCAGTTCATCTTGTGGAAGTAATCTTCCATCTTCTTTTCTCAATACTTTCTCAATAAATTCTTTCCAAATCTCCTCAAAATCGTTTCTTTTCCATAGTCTCTCTTTTTTTTTTTTTTTACTTTCAAGGTACATGTCAATTTATCATTAATTGCTAATTTCCATACCTCTTTAATTCAGTCTATTTTCTAAAGTGTTAAGATATACAACTGAACACTAAAGTGAGGATCATCCAAGCCACTGTATTTCCCATTACTATGTAAGGATGTGAGAACTGGAAAGTAAAGATGGCCACATCATGAGAAGGCATGAATCATTAGAAAAGAGAATGATGATGGGAAAGGTAGAGGGCAATAGACAGAGAGGAAGACCACATGCCAGATGTTTAGACTCAATCAAGGAGGCCATGGGTTTGAGTCTGCAAAACAGTGAAGGACAGGGCAGTGGAGGACAGGGGATCTTGGAGATGTCTCACCCACAGAGACACCATGATTCAGACTTGACACGGGGACAGTTACCAACAATAATCTCTCCATATGAACCTGCCAGAACTCTCAGATTTTCAAAGGAAGATGTTCTCTGGGTCCCACCAGAGGCTCAGTTGGTGAGGACACAAGAGAGAGCCTTCTCAGTGGCTGCTCCCACCCTTTGGAACTCCCTCTTGTGAGAGACTAGACTAGCTCCCTCCCTGCTCTCCTTTCACTAGCAGCCAAAAGCATTTCTCTTCAAGCAAACTTTTCATAGGTAACTGCACCAAGGAAGTTTGCTTTTTGTGTGTTCTATATTTTTAGCTTAGTATATTTTAATGGTTTTATATTTTTAATTTGTTATATAAATGTGATGATTTTAATTTTTTTTTTTTACTGTAAAAGGTGGCATATAAATAAAACAAAACAAAAAGTGCACAATTTCTGTGATGGCTTGACTGTATGGCTGAGTCAAGATTTGGAATTACAATCAGCCCTCCTTATCCACGGATTTGTTATCCACAGATTCAAGCATCCACAGCTTGAAAATATGCCCCAAAAGTATAAATTCCAAAATGCAAAGTTTTATTTTGCCATTTTATATAAGGGACATTTTCCTGTGCCATTGTATTTAATGGGATTTGAGTATCCATAGATTTAGGTATCCACTGAGGGTCCTAGAACCAAACCCCAGAGGATACCAAGGGCCCACTGTATGTCTCCCAGTGTAAATCCAATCATATCTGCTGCATTTCTAGCAAGACTAGTAGAAGAGAGAAACTGAAATCCAAATTCATGGTCAAATCTATGAACATTGCCTTTCCTGTGTTGAAGGGATGAGAAGAGACAAGGAGGTGGTTGTTTTCTCTCTTTTTTAAATTAAATAAACGATTCAAAGCAAAATGCCTTTAATTTCCCTTCAACGCTCTCCAAGATAAGTGGGCTGTGCTCAAGGAGAGGAGCAATCTTTAATAATGGAAATTCTGTAGAGCGCAGTTCTTTGGTCTGGTTTGCCAGCAGCTTCCTGGGGGGAGAAAAATAGCAAGGAAATTAAGACTGACCTCTCACTGTTAAGAGTGGAACGAGTAAGAGCTGTTGTCCTCAGCACTCTTGCAAAAGCCACTTGTGGTTCTTCCTCCAAAGAATCCCATTGATTCAAAGGAAGAATTAAAAAATGAGAAGGTAAGCATGATGTAGCCGTTTTAGCATTGGACTATGGAGATCAGGGTTCAAATCCCCACTCAACCATGAAAACTCATTGGTGATCTTGAGAAAGTCACTCTATCATCCTCAGAGGATGGTAAAGGTAAACTTCCTCTGACAAAGGCGTCCCTACCCCTGGTGTCACCCAGCAACCAAAAGAGCACACTTGGGCCTCTCCTTTGCTGCCACAGAGGAGGCTTCTGTCACCATGGTGAAGCTGGGAAGAGCACACTTGGCCCTTCTCAGCTGCAGCAGAAGGAGGGCCTGACCGAGGGTCAACTCCCCTTTCTGGGTTGTCACCCGGTGTGAACTGCACCCCCTAGTGACACCACTGCCTTCTGAACAAATCTTGCCAAAAAAAACACAATAGGCTTCCCTTAGGAGCATCATAAACTGGAAATACCTTGAAGGCACACAACAATAACTAAAGAAGGGTATCTCTTTTGTGTGCTGCCTTTGGGGAGGATATTGTCAGAAGTGTGAGTTAGGGATATAGGCCAAACTGGGAGGATCCTTTTTGGACTGCAACACTCAGAATCCTTCATCAGCATTAACCAGATAACACCCGGCCCCTCCAAAAGCACACGGCCACATCAAGAGCTGGATCTGGTTAGTACTCAGATGAGAATGCTCTCATCTCTAGGTAGGACTAGGAAAGAAATCTTCCTAAAACCCCAGAGAATGGCTGCCAGTCATTGCTGCCAGCACTGGGCTAGATGAACTGTCGATCTGACTCAGTATAAAGAAGGTTATGAGATAGATAGATAGATAGATAGATAGATAGATAGATAGATAGATAGATAGATAGATAGATATTTCTTTTTAAAAAGGAAACTTATCCTGTTCTAAATTAGGACCCCCAAAAAGCTGCTTCCTGAAAAAGAAAAAAAGCAACAGAAGAGGGACTTCCCGACACAGAATTCACGCAATCCTGAAGGCACCAGATGCCATTTGATTTTGGAAGCTAAGAAGGTTCAGGGCTGGTTAGTACGTAAGACCACCAAGGAATATCAAACCATGATATTCTCAGACCATGGTCAACACTGGAACCGTCATCATGGGGAAATAATGAGCTGCCTCGGGATGTGCAGACTATGGTGCTACAGGATTGTTGCTTTGAGGTTTTACTGTTTTTATTTTGTCATTCCTACCTCTCTTCCCACTTTCCTCAGCTTGAACTGTACAAGGTCTGGTACATTTTTTTCTTGATCCCAATGTTAGCAAAAGGCACAAACCAAATGTCCCTTTATCTCCCTCCCTTCTCCCTCTGCCTCTCCAGCTTTCTCTCCTTTGCTGTTCCCTTGAAGAAAATCTTGCTAACACTGAGCTGCCTTACTAACACTAAATAAGATCAGCCCAGTACTGCTGTTCACAGTGACTGGAAACTCTGCTATCCCAGGTCTTTTTTATCATTCTTAGTCTGCATCCGTACTGCAGAAATAATTAAGTTTTTCACCACTTTAACTGCCATGGCTCTGTGGTATGGAATTTTGGTAATTGTAGTTTGTTGTGGCACCAGACCCCTTTCATAGAAAAGGCTCTGGTGTCACAACCAACAAGAGCTCTGATGCCACAACAAATTACAATTTCTAGAATTCCATGCAATGGAGCCATGACAGTTAAAGTGGTGTTCAACCCGATTATTTCTGCAGTACGGATGCAGCCTCCTTTGTTACATAGCAAGTCCTGAAAAGTTCCAAGCAGCATCCATGGCTCTTCTTTTGTCTTTATAGGAAAAACCCTCTGAGAGGCCATTCAGAGAGAGAAACTGGCCTAAGGTCAGCCAATGAATTTTAAGCCTCAATAGAAACTAGAATTTCTCAAGTTCAATCTCTCTAGTTCAGTGCTCTGACCACTACACAACACTGTCTCTCTCTTTTCATTTTAGATGTTATGGATTGCACCTGGCACCTGAGCCATGTTGAACTTGTGCCTTGACAACAAAATTGTTGGCAACCCTATCAGAGACTCTTCCCATCTCATGCCACTGCCAAGCTCCTTTCCATTTTAACTCACAGTCAGTCCTAGCTGGCCATGGAAAAATCAGCTTGACTGCAGTAATTAAAGGGAGAAAACACAACAAACCCAACCTAAAGATATCAACAAGGGCTGCATATTCTCATTTTAATTGGTGCCCGTAGATCCTTCCAGACCCCACTATTAACACTAAGCTGGTGTGTGATTTCATTAAATGAATAGCTGACTTGCACAATAATTACTTTTTTTTTCTTTTTTTAAACAAAAATCTTTTAAGTTTACCACCTCCCAAAGAGGATAGCTTTGTAACCTCTCCCTCCACTCAGCCTCTCATCTGAACATTTCCAGTCAAAGGAATCCCACTCTGACATAAAAACAATAGTTAGATGTTATATTCCTAACGTGGGTAATTTGGGACAGAATTAGTAGTTGTGCCTGACAATTCCAGCTTTAGTTCACCAGGGCCATCTCTCCCAATGTGGGTGGCAATGCAGAATGTTTTTACCTTTCTGCTCAACAACTGACAGCCCATAATTCAGCTGTCAAGTTTCAAATGATCTGATTATGGGAGTGGAGAACTATGCCATCTAAGGAAACTGCAGTTAAACATTATATAGTCCAGTCTCAAATTTACAGTGGTTGCACACAGAGGTGTCACCAGGGGGTGCGAGGAGTATGGACCACGCCGGGTGACACCCCTCTGGCTGTCACCCAGTGGAGCGGTACACCCAAGGGGAGTTGCATAACAACTTGGAGAGCAAGAAAGAGTGTCACCTCCCTTTCATGTTTGCCTGCACTAGACCCTAAACAGGCCCTCCGGGGGCCATAGTATGAATCCCCTCAGTAGCAGTGGCCACTGAGTGGGTGCATTCAGGATCCAGCCACCTGCACTTAAACCTGAAGGCTGACGCTGCTCATGACTGACCTGAAGGCCTTTCCAGGAGGGTCTGCCTTCCGAGGGGCTAAATGGCTACTCCAGAGGCTATAGCACTGCCCTCCCTGCAGTGATCTGGGCAGACAGGTGGGCAGCTGGGTGGGAAGGAGGGCAAGGAAGTTCATCCCTACCCCTGCACTGGGAGGCACCAACTTCATTAGCATCACTGGTTGCACCTTGACCATATTTCTATGATTTAAAAAAAAACACTCCTACAGAGCACATCAAATGGCCCAACTGACGATGTATTCTATCTCTGAGGATGGCTTGTAGGAGTAAAATAGAAGCTCCCAGCAAGCAGTGTAAAACTAACTTGCCCATAGTTCTTCTGAAACAAAATGCCTTTGGCATCCTCCCCACCCACAATGTTACACTGCCCCCAGAGACAGTGTTCTCCTTTGTTCCAGTACATATGCAAACAATGCAAACAAATAATAAATAAGCATTGGTCATTACAAATAATGTACACAAGTACCACTCCTAGCCAACAAATTACTTCATAAGCCCATCTTATGAATAACGGTACTTGCTTAGTCCATTACAACAAACTATTGTTAAGGATGCTCATCTATAGTATGGTGGTATATCTGTATTGCAAGCCCTGGTTTGCAGTTAGCTGACAAATCAGAATCAGAAATGACAGTTTGAAGTAGCCACTGCAAGCCATATTTTGTAGTAGTTTTAAGACCTTGCATCTAGATCATGGTTTGCCTGTTCATTTGGAAGCACCTCTGCCATAATTTGGTTTCTAAATTATGGTTTCCGCATATTATGACTTGGAAAGATGTCTGAACTGAGTTGTATCGTAGGACATTACTAACTCTGCTTCACAATGGGGAACAGGCTGGGGGAATTGGGTGAACAGGGTACTTTATCTCCCAAATTGCAGAAGGACACAAGCCCTCCTTTCACAAGCTTACATTTGAAAAATTATCTATCTACATGGAGTACACAAACATGCAGGGAGCAATACTACTTAATAACAATGCCTTTCACTGTTAATCTGAAAAACATAGGATGACATACTCACAACCTATTTATTTATGCAGCGAACGAACTTCAAAGATTGTGCTGCAAGTAAGAGACAGCATTCACAAATGCTCTCCTAATTAAACTCTTTTGCCTGCATCTGTACTGCAGAAATAAAGCAGTCTGACACAGCTTCAACTGCTGTAGCAGCTGTGTTCCCAGAGCTCTCTGACAGAGAAAGCAAAATGTCTCACAAAACAACAATTCCCAGAATCCCACAGCATTTTAGCATGGCAGTAAAAATAGTGTCAAACTGAATCATTTCTGCAGTGCAGTTACAGCCTCTGAAGACAGAAAGATACACTTCAGAGAAATAACTTAATTGCAGACTTTGTTCATGAATTACTGGTTTGCTATAGGCAGGGTATTTCCCCCCACTCTTTTTTAGTGTGGAGAAAGAAACACTCTTTCCAAAGTGGTTTGGTCTAGGAATAATCTATACCACACAGTTCTGTCTTTTAGTCTGTCTCCTAGTCTGAATTGCTTCTGAATCTCGTTAAAGCAATGTATAAAGCAAAAGAGAGCTATTTGAAAATGGAATGCAGATTCTAGACAATATAGTGTGTTAATTCAATTTACAGATGCAGGAAATAACAACAAAAAAGGCTGTTTAAACATCACTTATGAAAATGTCCATTGAATTCCAATGCCAATGGCACAGAAGCAGATGCCAAATATTTACTGCTTTTGGGGAGAGGGGGTCATCTAGTCAAATTGACGCCACAATTATACCAGCTAAAGGAGAATTCCATGTAAACATTAAACGTATTGTGATGTCTTGCCTGAACAAACTGCTCACTTCACTGAAACGGTTTCACTTCTGTTGTCATCACTCTCATGCCGCTAATTAACTTGCATCTGTTTCGCATTTGAAATTTACAGCATTTGCCCACTTTGGCTACGGTAGTTTGCATCTAGCACTAAACATGTGTTTGTGTTTACTGCAGGCAAGGTCTGAGTGCTTTTGACTTCAAATTGCATGAGTTTATTGTCCCCATCAACAGAACGTTTGTGAGGAAAGGCCTGAATTCATTAAAAAATGGTGGAAAGCACAGATCTTCGCATGCTATTAAGGAGAGGCCCAACTTGAGTTACAACAACTTGAGCTAATTTTCACAATCTTGTAGCTCATAACAATACCTCTGGAAAGCCAATCACAGATCCTCTCACAGGAAACATTACATGGACCTTCCATGAAAAGATAAATAGAGTAAGTACAAAAGGAACAAATTAAATTTGGTATCAACATTATATGATACAGCATGTTTTGTTGACCAAAATATTTTTTTAATTCCTTGTTTTTAATCCTTACATCCCATAGCACTAGTTTGGTGTACCACTTTCTGAGATGTCAACATTTCTTACATTATTTATTTATAATGCATATATAAGACAACATGTGAGATAATTAATCAGGGAATGCATATGAAATAACTAAAATTAAATCTAGTTTTAAGCTTAGTTATTATAGTATAGTGGGTCCTTTGTAGTATCTGCTGGGATTTGGTTAATAATAACAGCAACAACAATTTATATATAATGCCCTTTTCACCAAAGGGCAGTACACCAGACATATATAATCAAAGACAAAAAAATAAAACAAACGCTATAAGGAATTTAAAAAAAAAAAAAGACCCATCAGGACCACCATGGATACCAAAATCCATAAATAATCAAGTCCTGATATATACTGTACAATGGGGTAGTAAAATGGTATCTCTTATATAAAATGGTAAATTTAAGGTTTGCTTTTTCTGACCATATATATTTCCCATTGTGTCACCCAGCACAGCCACCCCCGTGCCATGTTGCTCGCTCTGAGGTCAGAATGAGGTGCCTAGTATCAATCACATGGCTGGGCATGTTGTTCTGACATCAGACTGAGTGACATCCCATGGTGGCTGCTGTGCCAGGAAATCCTGTGAGACACTCATGTGAACAGCCACTCACCACTGAAAATATTTTTTAAAAAATCCAAAAAGCAAACCTTGAATTTAGAGGTAGAGTAAGGTATGGGAATTAAATTTTTCAGACTTTATGTACTTCTCTCGTTGTATCTTTACAGTCTAGAACAGCTGGAAAAACAGTGCCTGTATATGCCTTTGTTGTTAACCGCCTTTGAGTTATTCCTAACTAATGGCAACCCTGTGGATGAGACATCTCCAAGACTCCCTATCCTCCACCAATCTGCTTAGGTCTTATAAATTCATACCCATGTCCTCCCTAATGGAATCTATCCATCTAGTCTTCCTCTCTTTCTACATCTCACCAGCTTTCCTAGTATTGTTGTCTTTTCTCATGAGTCATGCCTTCTCAAGATGTCTCGACTTGATCATCTTAGCTTCCAGGAAGAGTTCAGGCTTGATCTGTTCAAGGACCCATTTGTTTGGAGTATTTTGGCTATCCACGGTATCCTCAGCATTCTTCTCCAGCACCACATTTCAAATGAATTGATTTTCCTCTTATCCGCTTTCTTCACCGTCCAGCTCTTGCATCTATTCATGGTGATGGGGAACACAGTGGCTTGGACAATTCTGTCTTTAGTGCTTAGTCGTATATCTTTAGTCTTTAGAATCTTTTCTAGGTCTTTAATAGCTGCCCTTTCCATGCCCATGGCTTCTGATTTCTTGACTGCAGTCTCCTTCCTAATTGATGTTTGATCTAAGGTATGGGAATTCTTTTACTATTTCAGTTTCCTTATTGTGTAGGTTGACTGTACGTAGGTTGAATGAATGTATATGCCTACCCGTGGATAAGTTCAATTGAGTTCAAAGAGACTTATTCCTTGATAAGTGTACATATTATTGCATTCTATATTTCTGCCTGGGTGCTTTGCAGAAGCAAAGCAGACAAATCAGAGTTGAAGAGACACTCCCATCATAGTTCTGTGCATTCATTAGGTAACTGCAGACTCCAATAAGGCATCTATTGGAGAGTGATTCCAGTCTCCAGCTTAAATAGCTCTTTAAAAGTTTGTTTTATATGCAACAGACTGGAAATGCTCCTTCAAAGCCATTCCACTAGATTATGTAATTACTGATTGCATCTTGAGGGCATATGCCGTATGGAGCTAAAATAGATGGGAAAATGCCCTTCTTTCTCTTTTCCTTTCTTTTTTTAATGGCTCTGGAAATACAAAGCACACTTGTCAGAGCATAGCAAAGCTAAAGCCAAAAATTAAAGACAAACTACTTCACATCCTATGGATCCATTTGTTCCTTCTGCTAGATACAACTCTGGAATTTGGAAATAAGATAACGTTACTCACTTTCAGTTTATGAAAGTGGGCAGCCGGACCAAAGCTTGATTTTAAGGGAAAAAATGGTTCTAGATCTCCCAGGAACCACGTTGTCTGGAGGATTTGGGGGGTTGTAGTACAGAAAAGTAACGTCTCTTATTCTCACAGTTTCATCCATGGAAATTTATGGGAGTCCAGATTTTACTCTCTTCCATTTGCAGTCTCTATTTTCTTACTAGGAAAAGGAAAAATGACAAAGGAAAAAAGAGCACAATACCCTTTAATTCTCAAGCCCAGAAACTCTTCATAGGCTGTGTGGAGAAGGAGCTGTTATTGACCTGAAATGGAGGATGCAGGAAAGGAAAGAGAAGCAATTGCTGCCACCCACTCTCCAACCCCAGCACACACAAATTTTCAAAAGCACCAGAATCAGATTCTCAGATGAGGATTTTCAGTGAATGAATAGGCCCACATGGGGGAAGGCAAGCTTGCAGTTTCCTCTGCCTCAGCCTCAGCCTCCCCAACACGCTTTCATATAATCACTACAACACCAGTTTCTAAATTGAAACTGTTCTGTGTGTATGCGCCCTCAAGTCACCTGTTGATTTATGTGACTGCATGAATTTCATGGAAGAGTGAAGATAGGAAGAAGAAATATTAACAACCTAAGATACATAGATGACACAATACTACTAGCAGAAACAAAGACCTTGGGCAACTACTGAAAAAGGTCAAAGAGGAAAGTGCCAAGGTTGGATTAATGCTAGATGTCATGCCTCCAGAGCATCTTTGATGCTCTTGAGACATATATTTAGTTGAGATTATATTAGCTTTTCTATGTATTAGTTTAGAAGGGAAAATAGAAATCTACAGCTTTAAGAAAGACAAGGATTGTGGGAAATCCCAGGGTCTTATGCTGTCTCCCGCTAGTTAGTTTCAGTGTGTAGTAAGATTTCAGCCAAGTCAGACCTGGAGAGAATATTTTCCTTTGACAAAAAAAAAATAAGTCCACAAAAGAAGAAAGATAGTCCTCAGAAGAAGAAAGATAGAATCCACCAAGAAGAGAGCAAGCTATTTAGGAAGGACTATTGAGAAAAAGGAGATCAGTTTCATGTTTTTGTGTTATAACCAGTAAAGCTTTTAGAAACTTAAGAAATTTGTGGACAAGTCTTTTGTTCTGGCTGTGTTCCCGAGAGCCAGAGGCCTTACTACACCCAAAGTCCATAGCATCGCTCTTGGGACAAAACACTAGACATTAAAAAAACAACCAGAAAATAATGACCACAGAAGATCTACAAGAATTCATCCTAGACAACAAGGAAATTGAAATAGTCAAGGAGTTGCCGTACCTTGTATCAAACATGGATCAAAACTGAGACTGCAGACAAGAAATCAGAAGACTAGGGAGCTTATTGCATTACAAAATAAATTGTCTTACTCCTGCCATTTTGAATTCTATTATGGGATGCAGCTGGGTACTATAGCACACAAAATGCTGCCAATGCTGCTGCCTGGCTGCACCTCGCCTAAAACCCGGCTAAAATCAGTGCTCAGTTGGCCAAACTTGGGAGCTTCCCTGAAAGGAAGCTTATTCTAGGACAAGGAAGCTTATTCTAGGATAAGCTCCTAGGACTAGGAAGGGCAGCTAAGGAAGAATTTGACAAGATATTAAACTGTAAAAATATACAACTGATCACTAAAGCTAGAAACATCCAAACCATTGTATTCCCCATCACCATGTACAGGTGTGACAGCTGAAGAAAATGGATAGGAAAAAAATCTACTCATTTGTGATGTGATGCTGGAGAAGGGTGCTAAGGATACCATGGACAGCTAAGAAAATAAACAAATGGGTTCTAGAGCAGATCAAACCAAAAATTCCCCTGGAAGCCAAGATAACTAAACTGAAGTTGTTGTACCTTGGCCACATCATGAGAAGGCATGAATCATTAGAAAAGACAACAGTGGTAGGACAGCTGGAGGACAATAAAAAAGGAGGAAACTCCCATTAATACCAAATGACAGGACTATTACACTACACTTCACTGATGGGAGAAGAATGGGATAAGTGTGCCATGTGTGGTAAACTTTTGCACAAGTGCGCAAATAGGGCAGGATAAGGACAGGAGCAATCCCCTTTGCTCCAGTACTTATACTCCATGTGATAATCTTCTAGGGTTCAAATCCTCACTCGGCCACAGAAACTCACTGAGTGACCTTAGGCAAGTCACATTCTCTTCTTAGTCTTAGAGAATGGCAATGGCAGCCTCCTCTGAACAAACCTTGCCAAGAAAACCTCATGATAGGGTTGTCTTAAGGTTGCCATAAATCAGAAAAGACCTGCAGCTGGCAGACTCCATTGTTTTGGATGGCTTGGAAATTGTACAGGCCTGAATTGTGCCACACCTAAAATAAAAGAGAAACAATAAATCATGGGTGGGCAATGGTGGGAGTCTAAGGGAGGACCTATTAGTCCCCCACCCCGAGCCCTTGGAGGAATGCAATACCCAATATAACCAGTGCAAAAAAAAATAAAAAATTAAAAAAAAATCCTTAAATGCCCTCTGGGGACAGAGGACATATCCTCCATTTTTTTACCCCGGCCCATTTTATGCCAAGGAGAGCCCCATTTCTAGTAACAGATCTCTTCTGGGCCCTTTTTAGAAACTGATCTCTCCTGGGACTAAAATACAAAATGCACTTTGTCTACCCTTGCAATAAACCAATATCAGGAGCAGTAAATGATTGCTCACATCTGATAGATCAACAGTGATTGGCTCATTCCTCTAGTGTTCCTCAGAGATCAGCACTTATGTGCATCACTAAGAACCATTACCCCTGAATCTGAGCTACTATGCAGAAAAACCTCCACTGTTTACTGTCTTATGGGAAATGAAGATCCAGGTAGGACTCAATGGTTTCATGAGCTAGCATCGCAAGGGCTGATAGGAAGCCACCCAAAGAAGGAAAGTTGATAACCTGGAAAAGAGAGTTTAGCTGCCTTCATGGCTGACCCTAGGGCTTCACAGAAACAGCGTGGGTCAAACTAAGCTTGGGCATAAGGTGAAATAATAAACCGAAACGGAGCTGGGAGTCACTTCCGATCTCACTGATGTTACTGCATTTCATTATGTTTTGTATCGATGGCAGGGCATCATATATGGGACAATTGTATTATGTATGTCCTAGCCAAAAAAAGGACCTTACAGAGACCATTAAAGCTTTGGAACTATGATCATTAGCTTTGAAGTAGCGGGATAACGCATTCCAACCAGCAAATCCAGCTGCCTTTAATTTGCAAGGAAACAGTGGATTTGATTCTCTCTTTGAGTTCCTTGGTCCTATTTCCTGTTGTGGCCCATCTTTAATTGGCAAATAAGAATATCTCCAGGATTATATTAAGTGGTTTCTTTTCAGTGGCAGACAATGAACAGAAACTCTCTTAACAAGAACTGCTGATGTGTGTCTTCAGTTTCCTGGTCTTCCATCCTCACTGCCACCACTACCATCCTCAACTTATTTTTTTCCCCATGTTGCTTTAGAGAAGTATATTCATTTTCATAATTGCCTGGCCATTTTTCTCTCATTTTCCTTAAATAAACACTCCACCCACGTCATCTTGACATTCGTTTCTTTCCCTGAAATGATGCTCAGTACCTTTTAGGAACCTCCTGCCAATTTACTTACAAGAGAGGCTTGGCTGGGTGTAGAGCAGACAGGATATGCTTTCTGGGTTGGATCCAGGTTTTCAAAAAATTTTGTCAGTTCATCAGATGAGTTTTAACTGATTGGTGGATTAATGAAGTGATTAAATCTGCACATATTTGCATGTGAATAAAACTGTCACGGGGAGCCTATCCCTGCTGTTTTGAGAAGATGCATTCATGTGTTCCAGCCCAGGTCCTATTTGTCTTTGAAGAAGCGCTACTTCTTTCTTCTCTGTGAAGAATACAAAAAAAAGCCTCTTCTATGACAGCAGCTACTATCTGAAGTTTTATAAATTCTCATATTACTAATAAATAACTTTTAAACATGTATTACCTAAGGTGATGATAGGGAAGAGAGCAACAATGATGGTAGTATTTATTTCTATCCTGTCTTTTCCCCACACAGGGACACAAAGTGACTTACAAAAGTTAAAATGAGCACACATCTGCCCTTCAACTGTCCCAGTTTTGTAGGCACAGTCTCAATTAATCCTCTGTCATCCTAGTTTTCCAGCTCCTTTTAAATGTCTGAGATTCTCTTTCCTCCTCTCACTTTCCCCCTTTATCCTCAGCTTCCCTCATTGCCTGCAAACTGAGTTCAAATTGCAAAAATAGTTTGTATTCAACTAACTCAGCAGGGAAGAAGGAAGAGAGGAGGCAAAATCTTGCCCATCCCTGCAGTCTCAGGCAAAAGCAAACTGCTGCAGCCTCTTCTAGCTGGTGTGTCCTTCATCATTAATAACTTTTGCCATTAACAAAGGGGGGGAGTGAGGGAGGGAGCAGAAGAGAGAAACTGGGACTTTGTAAAGGCAGATGGAAAAATGGGATGAAAGAGGATTAACTGGCATTGTACCTGCCCATTCAAGACAGTAGGAGGGTATGATTTAGTTGAGTTGATGCCATTCCTGGCAGCTCTTCAGACTGAAAAAATGAACTTCACCACCTTTGGTCTCTGACTTGTAATTGCCATAAACCCAGGGTGACCAGACATCCTCCTTTTCCTGGACATACCCTACATTTCAGCCTTCTGTCCAGGAGGAATTCAAAAATGTTCTCCATTTTCAGCTTGACTAAGAAGCATTTATTTATATTTATATTTATATCTTTTATTTTGCAATGGCCTACATTTTGTTGTGTCTTGCCCTACTTTGCCTTGATGACATCTGGCCACTCTGCATAAACCCAGTTACAGGAAAATGTGTAACTTTAAAATCAATATTCCAAAATATTTTGGCCACCAGATTCACTGCTGTAGCCATAGAGCTGCCTTCCCAACCTAGTGCCATCTAGATGTAGTTGACGATGGGAGTTGTGGTATATCTGAGAATGTTGTTTTGGAATCATTATAATACATGTTGCTTTCCTGGTCCTAGCTGAGACATTATGTCGGAAATCCTCACAGGAACCCAGTAACATTAGGAGAGATAGACATCTCCCTGGCGTTATCTTAAAAGGCTTGCGAGTGTGGGAATCTACCTCCCTGCCTGATTTTAGTTCCTCGCCACAGAGAAATGTCAGCATGTAGTCCTGATATCTTGTATAGGATCTTGTATGTCTGATCTATGATCATACATCTATAAATATACATCTTTATGATCTCTCACCATACTTCTAGGAGAGCAAGTGCTTAAGGATCTTACACAGCCAGCCCAGCCCCCAGGAGCTTCTCTTTGGCTGCATTTGCACCGCAGGAATAATCCAGTTTGACACCACTTTAACTGCCATGGCTCAGTGCTATGGAATTCTGGGAATTTCAGTTTGTTGTGGCACCAAAGTTCTATGACAGAACTGGCTAAATGTCTCACAAAATTATAATTCCCAGAATTCCATAGCATTGAGCCATGGCAATTAAAGTAATGTCGAAGTGGATTATTTCTGCAGTGCAGATGCAACCTTTGCAATGGCCTAGAGCTAAAAAAAAGTAAATATTTTGGCAGCAGCTTGTCCATTAAACCTGCCATCTTTTCTGCTCTGTAGACAAACTGGTTTGTTTCAATGTGAGAAGTCATTTCATCTGGTTTACTATTGCATATTCTACTCCTGGAAGTAAATGTTACATTCTGCTGTTGATATCTTTCAGCAATATCATCTGTGTGAAACAATCCTCAATACATTAGTTCACTTAGCAAGGACTAATCCCATTAAGGTCAAAGAGTTGAGGCAAGCCTTGGGATCAGCAACTTATCACACCTCTGCTTATGAAATACATTTTGGTTAATAAAAATTTGACAGAAACAC
This sequence comes from Sceloporus undulatus, assembly GCF_019175285.1. Classification (NCBI taxonomy): domain Eukaryota; kingdom Metazoa; phylum Chordata; class Lepidosauria; order Squamata; family Phrynosomatidae; genus Sceloporus; species Sceloporus undulatus. Next base: position 21,380,377 of record NC_056527.1, read on the forward strand.
CTGAATGAATTTAATTCATTGCCAATGATAGCCATGAAAAATAGATGGATAAATCTTTTGGGGGCAGACTACCTCCAAGTCAGTATGCAAACTGGCTATTTTGGAGGAGGCTCTTTGGTGCATGCCTTGATTTGCATGTCAGTGAAATGAGACATTTGCCCCCCATTGTTGAACATTAGCTATATGCACCTATTTAGCTATATTTCATTCCTTTGTATTACTGAAAGTGTATCTACTCTAGAAATCTATAGTAGTTTAATACCACTTTAACGCCTGTGGCTCTAGTGTAGGGTATCCTGGGATTTATAGTTTGCTGAGGCACTCAGAATTCTCCATCAGATAGCACTAATCCATTTTGCTATACTACATTCGAAATACCTCCCCAAACTGCAAATCCCAGGATTCTCTAAAATGGAGTAAGAGCAAATGGTGGCATTAAAATGGTATAACTATTTAGTGTAGCTACACTCCAGGGGACACAACAAAAAAGATTTCACATTCATATAATCTTCCTAACAATGACAGCGAGGTTATAGAAGGGAAAACAATTCCTACTCTAAGCGTGGATATAATGTCATTTTAAATGGCAGTTGAGAATCAAAATAATTTTTTAAATGCTGTCTTTCTATGTGGATTTAATTAACTTGTGATTTTAAGATGTTTAACTTAAATGTAGCATAATGTTATTTCACTAATTTTCTCATCTCTGTCTTAAGGTCTGCAGATCTGGCCACAATCAAAGAAATTTCAAAATGTTCACTGCAAAACACACATCTCTTGTTTAGCCCAGAGGTGCAAACATTATCATATTTTGGTCTCACATGTTGGCAGTCCTTAAATTTAGCATGCATGTCTTAAACATTATTACTGTATTGCTAAATATTTCTTAGAACTGGCACAGCCATAGGCATACTAAAACAGGCAGGAACACAACAGTTATCAAAGTGGTGGTTTTACCGTTCATGGTTGCTTGGGGAAGCCATGAGCTTTTTCGTAAAGACCAATGTTGGGCGTGACATAAAAACAAAGATTTTAATTTCTTTTTCTAGATGATAGAAACCAGACAAACAAGAACATGTTGACTTTTTAAAATGAAAAGCAGAGGGAAATCTTTTATCTGTATAATTTTATACATGTTTCCAAGGTAAAGCACTGTACAAAAGGATGTTTCCCACTTGTCTTTTCTTTTCTTTCTCTTTAAAGTATGGAGAATAGGTTTACAGATTGCTAAATTTAGCCATGATGAAACCAGGGTCATCCAGTGAAGCTGAATAGTTGGAGATCCAGGACAGATAAAAGCAAATACCTCTTCACAGAGTGTGTGGTGAAACTGTGGAACTCCCTACTGTGATCCATAGTGATGTCTGTCAACTTGGATGGCTTTTAAAAGGGATTGGAAAAAATGGAGGATCTAGCCAACAATGGCTGCTAGTGTCAAAAGCAGATGATTCTGTGCATCAGTTGCTGAGGAACATGAGACAGAAGGTAATGTTGTGTTCATGCCTTGCTGGTGGGCTCCACCTAGGTATCTGATTGACTACTGACTGACCACAAAATGTTGGACTAGATAGGCCTTTGGTGTGAGCCAATTCATGACAATGCCTCCTTTGTAATCCTTGTTAGAAATAGCCAGCAAAGGCTTTTTCTGGCTATTATTTGTATGCATACATTGTGAGATCGTTGACCAACCATGAAACCATGAGACCAGATACAATCGATTTGGTTAAACAAGGGCCATCTTTATTGACCTAAAACCTATATACATGTTTAAGGTCTTGGACTGAGCAACAAAAAGGGGGAAGGAGAAACCTGATGCAGGTCCTGCTGAGGCCCATATGTTAACCTACAACACCTCCCCAACCAACCCTTGGGTAAAACCACCAGACCCGTAGGGCAATCAAAAGAGATTGGTTGCTATCTTGGACAACCAAGGGCTCCCTCCAAGTTCTGAAACTTTATAAGAGAAAGCAAACCCCCAAATCAGCCCCAAGGGTCAACTTCTTCACAAACCCCCCAGTGGAGCCCTCCACCACAACGGGGTGCCGAGGTGTACACTGATCTAATATCTCCCCACACACGCACACTACTTGCCAAATGGAAAGCTATTTATCCACCCCACCACATGACAATTGTCAAAGTCCCATCAGGTACAGTATGAAGTAGGCTGGGGGGGAAATATGTAAGGGGAAAATAAATCCTACACAGCCTCAAAGCAACCAGCAATGCTCACACTGCACTGACGGCAGGTGGGTGGATCACTGGAATCCATGAGAATAACACATGAGAGGAAGATGAATCCTTAAAATTATACCCGTCTCACCCCTTGCATGTCACACCCCTTGGCCCCATGGGCCAAACACAAAGCATTCTGGTCTCCCATCTTGGAGGCCACTAAAAAGAAACCCCTCACCTGCAGTGGTGGTCACTGCGCAGGTTTGGTGGCTGCTTGCCTCTTTGTTGCCACTGAAGTAGTTTTCAGTGTAGTTCACAAACTTTGCAGTAACACAATAAATAAGAACTGTATTTTAAAACAGATTAAATATTTTAGCACAAAGAGTCCAACCATTTCCTCCAACCAATATCAGCTGTTACTGTTTAAAATCATATGAGTGGGACAGACTTAATATGACATCCATTTTTAGAAAATAAAATATGGGAAGTAGAAATATCCAGGATGGACATTTCACTGCTGGGAAGCCATCATAAAAAAGACTTTCTCCCCAGTAGCCATTTGGCCAGATCTATGTTGTTGTTGTTGTTGTTGTTGTTGTTGTGAGCTGTCAAGTCGTTTCAGACCTAAGGTGATCCTATCATGTGGTTTCTTGGCAAGGTTTGTTCAGAGAAGTTTTGCCTTTACCCTCCTCTGAGGTTGAAAGATTGTAACTTGCCCAAGGTCATTTAATGGGTTCCATTGGCCGAATGGGGGTTGAAAACTAGATCACCAGAGTCATAATCCAACTCTCAAACCATGAGATGGGTACAAACTAAGAAATCTACTGTTTAGGGCCTCAGATTACAATTACGACCTAAATAGCAAAGAAGCAAACAAAACAAAAACTAATGAGCACAACTGGTTTCCATGTTAGAGTGACTACACAATGGATTTAATGTTTTAGTCCAAATATTAAAAGAGCAATCCAAGCTACAAAACAGATTTAGCACCTTGGATAAATAATTAATACTCAGATTAAACCTGGAGCAGTTTTATGATACTGAAGTGATCAACCACCCCCAGTTAACGTATTATACATTTTTGATAATGAAAGATGGTTTCTTAAACCTGACCTAGTTCAGAGTTCCAGCTTGTAATCTGATCTGGTTCACCTGGCCTCCAAAGGCATAGCCTTTGAAAGAGGACCTCAGAGAATTACTGCTAATAATGGGCATAAATTTTCCATTTGGTGATTTTGATCAATAAAAAGGTTGATTTTATCTGAGTCTTTGGGAAGTGCAAGATTACACCCACTTCTCTCTTGTCCCCCTTGCTAACTGAGTGCAAACTACTTTTGCAGTTTGAACAGTTTTCAGCGATGGAAGTAATCTGAGGACAAATGGAGAAACTGGAAGGAGGTGAGAGAAAATGAGACATTTCAAAAACAGTTGGAAAAGTGGGTTGAAATAAGATTAATCGGGACTACACCTACCAAATCAGGAGAGTTGGAGGGTATGATTTTCAAGCTTCTGCCAAAGTCACAGGGTTGAGCTGCAGTAACAGGAATTCACAAATGCCATAAGCATCAAGGTTGTGGATGGGACTATGTGGTCTAGTTTTCATAAAAATACTCCATTTGCACCCTACAGTTGATTCTAGGTTCTCAAATGGGACTGCTCTATCCAGTGAAACAAAACACTTCCCATTTCCTTTGAATTTGTGAATGCAAGACTAGTCACATTACAGCATATATCAACTACCCAGGGAAGACACACAGAAAGTCAAATATAATTTTGCAGGCTTATATTTTAGTACCCTTCACTTCACTCCTCTTCCTTCCTGCTCAAGAAAATTGCATCTCTAGTAAAACCCCATGAATTCAACCCCATGACCCCAACCTTAGTTAGCCAAAACCACTATGCACTCCACCTTGCAGCGTCATGCCAATGTCAACCTTATGTAAACAGTACTTACATTTGTGTGAGTTGTGGAGCAGCTGGATTTTTCAGATGTGACCTCAGCAGCGGCTATTCATCTATAAATGAAGTTACACTGCACTTTTTTGCCCTCACAAAATCCTGCAATATATATGCATCACATAAAAAGTGTTGAGATCTTATTGCTGGTGGAGTGGGGGAGGCAAGACACAAAACATTTGTTTAATTTAAGTCAGGCAATATAACCATGCTTTGGAAAATCTAACGGTTTCGAAAACTAATTGGATTGAAATGCAGCCCTTTTAATAAACTGCAATTTGGGTGCTCAACTTTAAGTCATACCCAGTCTAGAAATGTAGTTTGGCTTAATTTTGTAATAGAATCTCTAATGGTGCAATCCTTAACATATTTACTCAGAGGCAAGTCCCACTGTCCACAATGGGACTTAATCTGAGGTTGAAGATCTTAAAAGGCATTCTCACTTGTGGTTCCCATGTTATGCAACTCCCTCCCTAAATAGATTTTGTTGACCCCATCCCAGGTACGTAGCCAGGATTTTGGGAAGGGGGGATCCAGACTAAGTGCCACCATTATAATGGGGCTTGGGTGCAGCGGCGCGGCGGCACACACCATTTATTGTATCTAACGGAAGGGGGGGTCCGGAACCCACAGACCCCCCCTTGACTACGTCCCTGCCCGTCCTATTACAATCTCAAATTAAATATTTCGTTTTGTTTTGTTTCACATAGACTTTGGTGTGAAAATTCTTTCTCTTTCTCTATCTGTTCCTTGTATTTTGATCATATTGTTCTGTTCATGTTTTTACTCTCTTTAAACTGTTTCCACTGTGTTTAAACTATTTTGGGGGAAGGAGATTGCTTCTATGGACCTTTTATTAGCAGAAACAATAGAGTTGATACTTTTGGATAGACAGATGACAAGAGATGAATGGCCAGACATTCATCACCACTGCATCTTCACCACCAGAATGGTGAGGATAAACTGATGAACAAGTTTTCATATTTTGTTGCTGTAAATGCCTCATTACCCAGGAAAGTAGTCCTGTACTGAAATATTTGCCATCCCTTTAGCATTAGGAAAGACTGTGCCCAAGATAAAGGGGCTGTACATATGGGCGGCTCAACACTGCCCCTTTTTGCCCCAGACAGAGGCTGTGGCAACCACACGCTGCAGCCTCTGGAGGGAGCAAAAAGGAGCTCAGAAAAGGGGCTTCTTTTTGCATCCCAGAAGGGGCATCATAAGCGCTGCAGTGCAGCACCATGATGCCCCTTCTGAGCAGCACCGTTTGAGTGCTATGCCCAGTGTGTGTCATCATGGCACAAGCCATGTGGACGAGCACACGTCATAATGGTGGCTGGGCAGCACGATAAGGGCTTTGAGCATGCAGACGTTCAGCCCTCACCGCACGTACAGGCTGGCACAAAGTGTTGGTCTGTACAGCCCCAAAGAGAGTTAATTTTGGCACAGATCCAGATCTTTTGCACAGATCCAGTACTATTTTTGACTCATTTATGTTCTAAGGCCTTTGCAGGTATCAATGACAATGTGCCATCATTCCCTCAACAATGCTTCACATACATGTGAAAGAGCAATATGCATGTATGCGGCTTCCTCCAAACATCCTCTCCTGTGCTGCCTTTGCCTCAAAGGAGAGAGTGATGGAAGGTGGAATAATGGGGAAGTGATGGGGAAACTCCCATGTACAAACCTAAGACCCTATGAGGCTATAGTAGGACCCATGTGCAGGCTTATGCATTGCGTACAGCCGAACCAGCCACAGAAGAAAAGGAGGAAACCCCTTGCTACCCACAGAGCACCCGGTCTGGTTCCATCCATTTATCTACTTGGATGCTCCTGCAGGCCCAACCCTTAAAAACATGATAAGCATATTTGTTGGATCAAACCAAAGGCCCGGCTCATTTAACGTTCCTGCTGCAGTCCTGTTGCTCATTGTCATTTCCCACCAAAGTAACTTTGTTGTTGTTGTGTGTCTCCAAGTCCTTTCCGACTTACAGAGAGTCTAAGGAGGAATTTATAATCCAGTTTTCTTGGCAAAATTTGTTCAGAGAGGTTTGCCTTTGCCTTCCTCTGAGGCTGAAAGCATGTGACTTGCCCAATGTTGCCCAGTGGGTTTCATGACTGAGAGGGGAATCAAACCCTGGTCTCCAGAGTCCTAGTCCAAAACCCAAACCACTTTGCCATGCTGGTTCTTCACCAAAGAAACTACACCAGACTTATTCTATGCTGGACTGAAGTGTTGCAGAACCAGTCGTACATGGATGGCAATACATCCCACTCACGCATTGTATAGCCACATAGCCACTCACCAAGTAAAATGGAGGGACCTGGAGACTTCCTAGACAATGTAACCACTGGCACAATGGTTACAGTGACAAAACTCTGCTTGCATGACCCAAAAGAGAATGCCACGCTTGAGTAACCTTTAGTGGAACCACTTACATAACTGTATTAACGCCAGTGCAAGTCACTAACAGAATTCCAGTCTCTATTCCTGTATATGTATTGACTAAATTCTGGAGACCAGGCTTGAAAATCCTGCTCAGCCTGGGTGACTATGGCAAGTCACACTCTCTCAGTCTCAAAGGGAGGCAAAGGCAACCCCGCCAAACAAAGCTTGCCAAAAAAAAAACCAGTGACAGGATCGCTATAAATCAGAAACAACTTGAAGGCACACAACACCCAAAAACACTCCACACCCATATCTTGCAGGTCAAGAGCAGGCGACCCAATCTTCCACTATAGAAACAGATTTAGGGGTCATTCAGAGTTGTTTTTGTTAGCATGACTTTGCGAATAATGTCACCTACGCATTCCAGTTTTTTTTTCGCACTATTTTTTTAATCAGAACCACATCTGTGCAAGTTCAGTTGCTCATATGTTTCAGTACTGTGAGAAAAGATGGAGTCGATGATGGGGATATATTTGAAACACATTCAAGGCATGTAGAGTTTCATCCCGGTTTATCCTGGGTCTATTTGCGTCGGTTATTCACACAGCTGATAATGCAAATCTTTTAGGAAAATTCAGGGGGGAAACCCTGAGATCAATTATCCAGGATTACTTGGGGTTTTGACAGCCCCCCCCCCCCAAACGTAATTGGTTGCATTTGAAATGTATGTGAATAGCAAAGATTCAACCCACATTCTACTGGGATTATTTTCACTGTCTGGATATAACCCCATGTTACCTGGTTGATGGTGCCTGGCCTATATGCCAAACATAAATTTATGCTCATAAATTGTGCAACTAAAAATGCAGACCTAAATAATAATGAGTTGCTTCTGAAAAAGTCAACTGAATCCTTTTTTCAAGGTTGACCAAACCAGTATAACTTCTGCAGTGCTCTCATTCTCTTTGCTTCTTTTATCAGCTGTTTGTTTTACTTCAGGCTTTCCTCCACCAGGATTATGAGAGCTGGAAACAAAGTCTAGGGGTAAAACAAAAGAGTGGACAGTGTTTGTTTATTTGGAGGGAGCCAGGATTCATATTGCTGGAGACAGCAGACTCCCCCAAGAGAGATAACCTTAATCTGCTGACTCCTTCCCCCTCCTGCTCTCCAACCCCCCTTTTTCTCTTCATTAAAAAAATGGCAATTTCATAAACTGCTTGATTCAGCCTTCCCTGTTACTAATGAAACCCTAGAGCTAAAATGAGAAGAGCCCCACTGCTTACAATATATGAACAGGCACACTGACAAAAAGGGAATCCACTGATGCCTCAAGGGAAACTATTTCAAAAATTCAATAATGTGAGAATTCTGCTTACCTCAGACACATCCATTCTCTTGGGCTGGCTTTCATTACTAAGGCCCCTTTGTGACAACAGCTCTTTGTTCTTCAGGAGTTAATCTTCTTATGCTGCCCTTGAAGTCCAGGGTCCAAATTCGGCCCTCATTTAAATACCAAAAAATATATTTGGCCCGTTCTACGTTGCCCCTTTTATTATTTTATCAGCACTTTGATTTCACCAAGTGCTTGTTTTTACTTTTATTGTATGGCTGCATACAATGAATCTTCGTTCGCGAAGCAAAGCCAGAGAGAGAGGGCATACATAACATGTGTATTTTGGGTCATCAGCATCCGTCACATTTATTTTCCAGTCTTCCCCTGAGCAGAGGGAACCATATGTGGGATTATCCCAACTTCATCTTCAGAAACAATCCTCAGAGGTAGATTAAGCCATGAAAGCATGACTGGCCAAAGGTAGTCCAATTAAAAGCACCCTAATGATATGGTCTATGCTAGAAACTGAATAGAAACATACTCCATACCCTGTGTACTTCACCTATTGGCCCACACTAGGAGACTCTTCCAATTTTTCAGAAGGCTTCCCATCAATGGTGACTGATAGCTTCTGTAGAGATCAGACCAAAACATGGAGTGGATTTCTCACCCCACTGACATGTGAGCCACTACTTTCCAACAACCAAATGGACCCTAGCATTTATTTCTGTGCGGGCTTCCACTTATCCCACTTCTACCATCAATGGTGAGGATTATCTGTCTATCCCACTACTATGGCACCACATGTGGGATCTTCCAGACACCATCATGGTTTCTGTGCAAGGCTTTATTTGTATAATCTTACCACTGAGCACCACCATCATTGAATCACGGCTGCCACCAGAGATAACACATGCCTGAACTTATCCACATGGATAATATTCTTATTGCATTCTCAGAGGCACAAATGCCTATTACATAAATTAATTTATTAAACAGAAGTTCAACATACAGTAAAAGATTACTGTGGCCCTTGGTCTCCTCAGGACCTTCCCCCCCCCCCCAGGATACCAAAATCCATGGATGCTCAAATCTCATTAAGTCTCTCTGGCTTTGCTTCGCGAACGAAGATTCAGGAAGGACTCATCCCTTGCTTTGTACAAGCGCGTTGGTGACTAAAAAGGCCAATCCGGGACAAACAGGTCCGGTTGCAGAAAGCACAGCAGAAAGTCTCCTTGGGTGATGTTTCCAGATTGTGGTTCTTTCTGTGTTGTCATTTCTCATTGAGACTTGTTTGCCGTGAGCTTTCGAAAAAAGCTGCAGCATCATGGATAGTGTGTCTCCATGCCTCCCAATGCGAGGCCAGGGCGGACCATTGTTGGTGATCAATTTGGCCAAGCATGAGATGTTGTTTCAGGGAGTCCTTGTATCTCTTCTTTGGGGTGCCCCTCTTATGCTGACCCATGGGGAGTTCACCATAGAATGCTATTTTTGGGAGGCGATGGTCCTTCATCCTAGAAACGTGTCCTGCCCAGCTGCGTTCTCAATAGCATGGCCTCAATGCTGGTGATCCCTGCTTGCTCAAGGACAGCAACATTCATCACATAGTCGGTCCAGTGTATATTTAGAATTGTGCATAAACAACGCTGATGAAAGCGTTCGAGGAGCCATAGGTGTTGGCGATAGGTGACCCATGTTTCAGACCCATAAAGGAGAATAGACAGTACAATGGCTCTATACACACTGATTTTTGTGCTTCGCCTCAAATGTTTGTTACTCCAGACTCTTTTATGAAGCCTTCCGAATGCACTATATGCCTTTGCTAATCTGTGATCGATCTCTTTATCAATCTTGGTGTCTGAGGAGATGATGCTTTCCAGGTAGGTGAGCGGCTGGACAGATGTGCCTGCAGTAATGTGGGGATGGTAGTGTTCTTCCTGAGGTGCTAGCTGGTAGAGAACTTCCGTTTTCTTCAGACTGACTTCCAGTCCAAAGAGTTCTGCAGCTATTGCAAAACAAGATGTTAGGCGCTGCAGAGCTGCTTCCGTATGGGCAACGAGGGCAGCATCATCAGCAAAAAGCAGTTCATGGACTAGATAGTTTAGAGTCTTAGTGCGGCTTAAGTTAAACAGGCTACCATCAGTACGGTAGCGTATATAAATATATAAATGGCATTAAGTATAATGGCATAATAAAACAGAGTGCCTTTATATAAAATAGCAAAATCAAGGCATGGATGCTTGAAGCCATGGATAAGGAATTAGTGGATATGGAGAGCCAAGTGTATTTATCTGATACATCTAAATCCTGACTGACTCAAACTAATTCTAACTCACATTTCTTTCTCACATTCCTCACTTCACCACATTCTCTCACGTTCACATTCACTCACACTCTCTCACATTCCTGTTGCATCCACACTGATGGGAAAACCTGATTTATTGTCGGCACTTCTGGATCCCTGAGGAGGACAAGTAGTATGTGTATCCAGCCAGAATGGGCTGACACCAACAGGACTGTCCATACACAGCGTTATGCGAATGTGCGCTTGTGTGATCAACTTGCACTGGTGTACGGTACTGATGGTATTGCTTTGCTATTGTACACTCAATGTGCAATTGACTGGCATGCCTGCAAAAGGAATGGCACCAGAGGAACTGCATAAACTCATAAGTGAAAGTGCTGAAAGGTGGAAGTTCAAGGCAAGAAGGGGTTAGTGGATACTGTTCCCCTCATCCCCACACTGCAACACACAATCTGCGCACCAAGGGGATCCTCTCAAGTCTCCAGCCTGATCTGGACTAAAAGGGGACTTTCCTTGGAGGTCTTTAAACAGAGGCTGGTTGGCCATCTGTCAGGTATGCTTTGATTGAGAGTTCCTGCATAGCAGTGGGTTCACCCTTGTGGTCTCTCCCAACTCGATGATTCTATGGGGGCGTTCTCACTTGTGATTTAAAATTGAATTTAAATACAGCGGTTCATTTTAAAGCAATTCAAAATAAAGCGAGTGTTATCCCGCTTTTCAATTCGCTTTATTTGTATCATTCCCATTTACTTAACGTTTTATTTTAATTCGCTGTAATTGACCCTGTTTCATCCCCATTCAAGGATGAATCGGTGTATATTTAAACCGGTTTTGTTACTTTTTCATTCACATTCACTTGTTTCGGCTGTCAATCAAAGCGATGTCATCATGATGTCACATTAATTTGGAGTAACATACACCGATGTAGCCTGCACCTGTGTTCCCACTACCTGGCTGTTTTTAATTGGTTATAAATTTCGCAGGTTTTTTTTTTAAAGAGCCAATCAGGGGGCGCTTATTTGTCCTCTTCTGTGTCTCCCCATATTAACTGCCATAACTCAGTGCTAGGGAATCCTGGGAATGGTAGATTATTATGGCACCAGCACTCTCTGGCAGAGGAGGATAAATGTCTCACAAACACAACCATCCCATAGTTCCTCTGGAAAGAGCCTCGGTAGCCCCAAATTTGCTTTGGCTGCCCCATGGGGAGAGAATCTTTGGGGAAGATTGCTCCCAGGGCTGTCTGGAGATCCATGAAGTGGGGATATGTCCTGCAAAACCCATCCCATAGTTCCTCCAAAGCCCATCTGCTGTTCAGGCAGAGGTGAAAAAGAAAAAAAGAATAGTTAAAAATGGTGTTCAGTGGCTCTCCTCACACATCGGTCTATGAAAGAGGAGCAGAGGGGAGGTTGCAATCCACCGTAGGAAAGGCTATTATGCAAATGGAAGAAAATGGCACTAGCAATGCAGAAAGAGACCAAAGAGGGTGACACCCCCAGGCCAGCCCATCGCGCTCCACTCCTCCCATCCAGTTGACCCAATTCAAAGGCCGAAACGTTCCTATTTAAATACTCCGAATCCTATCCCGAAACAAGGAAAAATACTAGGGTCGACCCTTCTATTTTTTTGCTCTGGTGTATAAGCCTCTAACACGGATTAAAACAAATACACCGAATCAGATTCAAATCTAAGTGGAAACGATATAGGGTTAATCTAGAACTGTTCTAGAGTTAATTCAGGTTCAAGTAGGAATGCTATACCTTGGAATCTATTTGTAACCCGGCATATAAGCCAGTGAGAACAACTCCTATGATTCTTTTTATGTTGGAGAATTGCCCTGACTGGATTGAGCCCATATTCTGCCTGTTTTGGCCCTGTGCATCACCTAAACAGGTTGGTGAGGGAATGGGGTGGAAATGTTTCTTTTAGGCCATGTGGACAAACCTCTGTCATATTTTTGCTGCTGTTGTTCTTGTTGTGTACCTTCAAGTAGTTTCCGACTTACATCAACCCAATTCAGAGTGTGGTGGAGTGTCCTTCTTTGGAGGTTTTTAAACAGAGGCTGGACAGTCATCTGTTCAGGGTGCATTGGTTGTGTCTTCCTACATGACAGAATGGAGTTGGATTGGATGGCACCTTGGAGCCTCTTCCAACTCTAGGATTATATGATACTTTAATGGTTGAATAGAAGAGGGAATTTCAGCAGGTGTTGCTTATTTCCTGATTGTGTGCTAAGCAACACCTGCTGAAATTCCCTCTTCTACACAACCATTAAAGGTACAGGATCTCCCTCCAATTTTCAATCTGGGAGCCCTAGTTAGCAATCCAGTGAGTGATATATGCATGGAATGGCAAGGGAAGGGTGCCATGCCATCTTGTCTTTCACCTCACACTGCAAAACAACTTGGATTCCCCTGTGGTCTTGAGCAATCCCACATATACAAAACATGTTGTTCCTTTTCTTTTGCCCACTACCTAGGCTGAATCCACACTGCTGAAATAATACAGTTTGACATTACTTTAACTGTTATGGCTCCATCCTCTGGCATCCTGGGATTTGTACTATGTTGTGTTACCAGAGCTCTCTGACCAAAAAGATTAATTATCTCACAAAAACGACAAATCACAAATTCCATAGCACTGAGCTATGGCAGTTAAAGTGGTGTCAAATTGCATTATTCCCACAGTGTGGATGCAGCCCAAATCTTGTCATGACCTCACAGAGGTAAAAGCGGGCCTGGTATCAATGAACAGGAGTTATCAACTACTTTCCTAGACCTCGCAGCCAAAACACTGATGCCACAGCACTTTCTTTGGCCTGGTGCACATGCTCACAGAGCTATGGGAGAATGTATGTAAGCATCAGCGCAGTGTGGGGCTCAGCCTGGTAATGTTTGTGGCTTGGTTGCCCTGGCAACAAAACTGCAAATTAGGGACAAGATGGCAACAGCAGGGTTTTTGTCATGTAGGAGGCAGCTGCAGCTCAATCCCTTGCTCCCATCTCAGACTCACAAAGTAGCGTTGCCAGATCTCAAGTCACGGGGAAGTGCTGTTCTTCTCTGGTTATCATTCTTCAGGGCGGAACTCAAGGTCCATTCCTCAAATGTGTTCATGCATGGATTCATCTGGTCTCTAGCATTTGTTCTTTTTTTTAAATTAAAATATTCTTTATTAATATTTTATAATATTAAAAGAAAAGCAAATCTTATACATACATATAAAGAAGAGACAATACATATAAAGAAGAAAAGGAAGGGGGGTACAATACAAAACTAAGTTAAATTAACAATAATAATACCACCTCCATCACCACCATCACCAAAATATACTGTATTTTTAAAAAAGTAAGAAGAAAAAGACAAACAAAATAAACCAAACCTTCCAACACACATAAAAACAACATTCCCTCACCAAAATATCAATTCATACCATAATAACAACCACAATTGCATAACTACAATCTAATTATTAAAAAAAAGTTGACTTCCTCCTTCCCACCTTTTGACTTATATTTAACTTACTCATTATTCCAATTATTATTTTAATAGACTCTTCTCAATTACTTCTCTTCATATATTAAATAAAACAATTTTAACTCTTAATTGCCTTCAAGTCGACTTCGACCCATGGCGACCCTGCAGATGAGACATCTCCAAGCCACCCTGTCCTCAACGTCTCTGCTCAAGTCCTGCAAGCTCAGGCCCATGGCCACCCTGATCAAGTCTAACCACCTGCCATGTAGTTTTCCTCTCTTTCTACTGTTTTCCACCTTTCCTAGCATCTTTGTCTTTTCTAATAATTGATTTTTTCCATGACATGAGTAAAATATGACAGCCTCTATTTGATAATCTTGACTCCCAGGGTTAGTTTGGGCTTGATCTCTTCTAGAACCCATTTGTTTGTCTTCTTGGCTGTCCTCTTGGCTGTATCCTCAGCACTCTTCTCCAGAACCACATCTGAAAAGAGTTTATTTTCTTTCTGTCAGCTTTCTTCATTGTTCACCTCTCACAGCCATACATAGTGATGGGAAAAACAATGACTTGGACTCTCCTTAGTTTGGTTTTCAGAGTTATGTCTTTACACTTTATGATCTTGCCCAGTACTTTCATAGCTACCCTTCGCAATCCCAGTCTTCTTATTTCTTGACTGCAGTTGCCATTATGATCAGCATTGATCCAAGGTATGGGAATTCTTTGACTACTCAAAGTATACCGCACAGAGATGGATACAGATGAAATGAATGACCCATACAGTGCACAACACAGCTTACCATTTTGCACACTGTAGAGGCCCTTTCACACTAAACACTTATAGCACTATATCCTACTTTATCTACCATGAATGCATCCTATGGAATCCTGGTATTTGCAGTTCAAGGGGAGTCTTTAGAACTCTCAGCCAGGGAACTCTAGTGCCTCACCAAACTACGGAGGTCAGATTAGTTACTACCACCATGAGGGCCTTTTCTATCTCGGCCCCCAATCTCTGGAACTCGCTTCCCGATGAGCTCTGCTCGGCCACCTCACTGAACCAATTTAAGAAGGGGTTAAAAACACACCTCTTTGAGCAGGCATACCCCTGACTCCTGACTCCTGACTCCCGATGTGCTCCCCCCCCCCTCGTCAGCACTGTTGAGCTGGCACGAGATGTGGTTTTATTGTTGTAGTTGGTGTTTTGTATGATGTTTTGTATTTTGATGGTTTTAGATTGTATTTGCACATGCTGTTAACTGCTTTGATTTTTAGAAAAGCAGTATATAAATAAAAATTTTATATTATTATTTTTATTACAAACCCCAGGATTCCATAGGGGGCAGTGATGGAGAAACGACAGAAGGTGATGGCACAACTGGGTCGATAAAAACACTAATGTTCCTTTACACTCCTAATTATGTTACTAAGCAAACTGACACTTCCAACTAAATGTTTAGCCTATCTCGGATCATTCACTTATCACATATTCTTGTTCAGCTTACTCAAGCCTCTATTTGTCCTTTTCTAATTGATAGGCCAGGTTCTTACTGGTGTCTTAACTTAGGTTTAAGTTTCCTTACTGAAGAGGTTGCGCATTTTTGTCCCATCTTCCAATGAACTGAATGCCTTCCTTCAGATCAACTTCACAGAAGTGAGACTTCACAGATGATGGCACTGCACATGAAGATGCATTTGGTTGTGCACACTGTTTCACGTTCATTTGCATATTTGGTTGGGCATCCTGTTGCATTTTTTATTGTGTGTCCTTGCCATTCAACCTAAGGGTCATGTAATACAATCAATGTGTAACTCCACATTCAGAGATTCCTACTACACAATAGTGATGCAAATTCTTGCTTGTTATTACCGTGTGTGTGTGTGTGTGTGTGTGTGTATGGTTGGATGTTTGGATGGATGGATGGATGGATGGATGGATGGATGGATGGATGGATGGATGGATGGATGGATGTAAAAATAGACAGAGGGATAGATGAATGGGAGGACAGATAGTTAGGCAGATGATAGATGATAGATACCTAGACAGAGAAAGATAACTCAGCCAGCATGGCATAGTGGTTTGAGTGTTGGACTATAACTCTGGTGACCAAGGTTCAATTCCCCACTCAACCATGAAACCCACAGGGTGATCTTGGGCAAGTGATGGTTTCTCAGCCCCAGGGAAAAGCAATGGCAAACCTACTCTGAACAAATCTTGCAACAACACCCCCCCCAAAACACCTTAGGGTTGCCATAAGTTGCAAATGACTTGAAGGCACACAACAACAACAACAACAACAACAACAAATAAGTAAACAAAATAAATTTGATAACAGTGGCTGGGATCCTACATCACTGTGTACATTTTGTAACTTTACAGATCTGTAGCTACATTGCAGGAATATGAAACCCTGTTAATGAATTGCAAAGATGTGCATTCAGGCACTGGAAAGAGTGCTTCAACATGCATCAGCCACTTATGATGCACATCAGGTGCTTCTGTTGTGCTCCAGCACTTTCTAGCTGGTGTCTGGATACCCATCAAGGAATGCCCGAGTGTACATTGAGTATCAGGACAAAGTCATCAGGCACTCCCTTGGCTGCCATCATGCAATGGATGCCTTTATGTTATGATGTGTTGCAACATCATAGCAGCCGTAATTAATGTGGATGTTGTAACACATTCCATTTACACATAGTGTAGTATAGCCATGCTCTCTCAGCCTCAAAGGAAGGCAAGGGCAAATCCCCTCTGAATAAATTCTGCCAATAAAACCCCTTGATAGGGTCACTTTAGGGTTGCCATAAGTTTAACACAACTGGAAAGCACATAACAACAGCAACAGAAAATTATCCATGTTCCCATAAAAAGCACAGGTGCCTACTTGTGAGCAGACATAGGAATTTATCACATGGGTGGGATCTCATGCAAAAACAGGATTTAAACTGGAAAAAAACCACAAAAGCGGATTGATTTTCAATGTCTGACATTAAACAGGACAAAAAGTGGTTAATGAGCATTAACCCAACATTAACCTGGACAGAAAGTCAACAAAACACTCTGCTTTTTGCTTTCGGAAAATCCCGAAAGTAAAATGCAGGGCATTTAGTTGACTTTCTGTCTGGCTTAATGCTCATTAACCCCAATATGTCTGAAAAACAACCTGCTTTTGCGGGGGTTTTTTTCCCTTCTGGGTCTTAAATCCCGCTTCTGCATGGGATTTGGACACTTTTCCTCTGAATAGGTAGAAGTGTGCTGTTAGAAAAGTTTCTAGCACTTTGATTTTTAGGCTACACCTACTTGGAAACAGGCTCTGTTCTAAATGAACATAAAGTCTTGGGGAATATGACCTGTTTTGCATTCCTGTCTTGCTTCTACCTATGGCACCACCCACTTTCCCAAAGTAATAAGGCTTGCAGGCTCTTTTTTAAGCCTAGTGATTCCAAATCTCCCCAGCCATTGTATGTCTCTTCTTGACTCCTGCTTAACTGCTTCTATTAAAAAGCCCTTGCACCACAGGGGGGGTGACCTTCTCCTGAAATGCCAAATGCATCTGCTTTGGAAATCTCAAAGTTCCCTTCCTCCAAAGGGCTTGCAAATCTGGTTTCAATATTGGATGATTACAGGCTGAGCAGGGAGCTTTGAAAGCAAGCAGCCTCCTCTGGTAGCCAGGACACTGGGCAGACTTATCTGGGTGGCGAATCTAGGGATGGCTAGCTATCTTTACTTATTCCAATATTTACAGCTGCCAAATCCAATCAATTTGGTCCAGATTAATTCATATGTAACAGATCAGAATCCAGCCCCCAAGGCTCAGGAGTGAAGTCTTTGCTTCCTTTGGCTTTAAGGCAAAGAGCAAAAAAGATTTCACCCCCTCCTCAGACACACATGCTTCCCCCCATCAATCTGGGTTTCCTTCACATATTGATGACTTTTGGTGGGTTTTGAAAGCACACTTGTTGTTCTCCTACTTGTCAATTGAGCAATAATTTTATTCATAAAATAGATATTAATATTATTGGGAATTCTGATTGAGATTTACACCTTCATAAATAGGCTTTGTTGTTGTTGTGTGCCTTCAAGTTGTTTCATTCTGACCTATGGTGATCCCCTAAGGAGAACCTATCATGGGGTTTTCTTGGTAAGATTTATGCAGAGGAGATTTAAAAGAGTCATGTTGGCTCTTACTTTTCTGTACAAGTACTTTTTTGTTTAATCCGGGTATTTCAAGCTGCTATAAGTAACAGAATGTACTTGGTTTAAAACAAGAGTTTTCATGTCCATCCCTGAAAGTATTTGTTGACTGGCCTTCTAAATGCCATTATGTTGCGCCGTATTATTAATTCATCTTTTATGGAAGGGCAGTTTCCATCTAACTTAAAAACTGCAGTTGTTAAACCTCTGCTTAAAAAGCCCTCCCTAGACCCCCTGAATTGGATTAACTATCGGCCTGTTTCGCTGCTGCCTTTTCTAGGGAAGGTGATCGAGAGAGCGGTTGCCTTCCAGCTCCAGGCACTCTTGGATGAAACGGATTTTCTAGACCCATTTCAAACCGGCTTCCGGGCGGGCTATGGAGTTGAGACTGCCATGGTCGCCTTAGTCGATGATCTCCGCCTGGGCATGGACAGGGGTAGCGTGTCCCTGTTAGTGCTCTTGGACATCTCAGCGGCTTTTGATACCATCGACCATGGTATCCTTCTGGAACGCTTGAGGGAGTTAGGTATCGGGGGCACTGCTCTCCAGTGGTTCCGTTCCTACCTCTTGGGCAGATTCCAGATGGTGCAGCTGGGGGACTGTCACTCTCATAAGAGGGAACTAACATCGGGTGTCCCTCAAGGAGCGATTTTGTCCCCTATGCTATTTAACATTTACATGAAACCGCTGGGAGAGATCATCTGGAGACACGGGGCGCGGTGTTATCAGTACACTGATGACACTCAAATATGTTTCTCTGTGTCTCCGACTGATTCAGTGACTAGGGATGGCATCTCTTCTCTGAATGCCTGCTTGGAGTCAGTAATGGGCTGGATGAGGGAAAACAGACTCAGCTTGAATCCAGAGAAAACGGAAGTACTCGTGATAGGTTCCCCGGGCCCAGGGAAGGAGATTTGTCCACCTGTCCTGAACGGGGTCACACTCCCCTTGAAGGACTCAGTTCGCAGTTTGGGGGTGCTTCTGGATTCATCGCTCCACCTGATGTCTCAGGTGGACGCGACGGTCAGGAGCACCTGTTACCAGCTTCAACTGATACGCCAGCTGCGACCCTACCTGGGCCGGAGGGACCTTGAAACAGTAGTACATGCTCTGGTAACCTCTCGGTTAGATTTCTGTAATGCGCTCTACATGGGGAAACCCTTGTACCAAACTCGGAAGCTACAATTGGTTCAGAACACGGCAGCAAGATTGGTCACTGGATCCTCCAGGACCAGTCATATAACACCTATTTTACAAGATCTACATTGGCTGCCCATTCACTTCCGAGTGCAATACAAGGTGTTGGTTATCACATATAAAGCCCTAAATGGCTTGAGCCCAAGGTACTTGGAGGACCGCCTCTCCCCATACAGTCCGCCCCGCACTCTCAGGTCGGGCGGGAAGAATCTGTTAAGAGTTCCTAAGTCGAGATATATTTCATCTTCTCAAAGGGCATTTTCTATCTCAGCCCCACAGATTTGGAACTCTCTGCCCGACGAGCTCCGCTCGGTCACCTCTATAGACTTGTTTAGGAAAAATTTGAAGACCTATCTTTTCCGACAAGCTTTCCCCCATGTTCCTTAATTATACCATCCTTCCTTCCCTTGATGCACATTTGTTCGATCCAGCTATTGTTTGTATTGGGGTTTTTTTAATGGTTTTATGATGTAATGTTTTAGGTTGTATTCTGAAGTTTTAATTGGTGCGGGAAGATTGTTGGATGTTACTGGGGATATATGTTGTTATTTCACTGTACACTGGTACCCCGGGATACGAAAGGACCGGGTTACGAAATATTCGGGATACGAAAAACGCGGCTTGGAAAAACCTGTTCCGGGTTACGAAAGATTTTTCGGGTTACGAAATTCTTTTCGGCGCGAAATTCAAATGATGCAAAGTGCATCTACTGGCTTTCCAGGGATTTCCAGGGCTAACGGTTATTTTTGTATGTTGTGAACCACTATGATCTACCCAGGAATAGTGGTATACAAATAAAATTTTATTATAATATTATTATTATTTATTAAATATTTTCCAGTACTGGGCAGTTAACTATCTCTTTTAACCTTTCCTGTGTCAAGATTTCAGGTGGGTAAATGAGAGCCCATGCAATCACAATGGCATCCAGGTCTAGTGGTTAGAATTTGGGTGTGATCTTTAGTGACTGAAGTTCAGATCCCAATTCAGCCATGAAACTCACTGGGTGATCTTTGGCCTGCCACTGTCTCTTAGTCTGATCTACCTCACAGGGTTGTTGTGAGAATAAAGTGGGAAGAAGGAATCATGTATGTCCCTTTGAGTTTATTGAAGGGAAAGTGGGAGGCAGATGTAATAAATAGGATACATATGTTCAATAGGGCAATTATTGAATGTTCAAATACATTCAATAGCAATGTGTTTAAGAGAATCAATTAAACAAGGTAAGAGGCAATGCTGGCAACTTTTGCCATCTTACAAAGAAATTGTACTTCTCAGATAATGCAAAGAAGCTACTTTGGATATTAAAGCGTCTAAGCCTATCTCAAGCACAGATGTCTTGTTTTGGTTTGAATTTTGGATTAGGATTTGCTGTCTGCCATGGAAACCCACTGGATGACCTTGGACAAGTCACACATTCTCAGCCTTAGAGGAAGGCAATGGCAAATCTCCTCTAAACAAATCTTGCCAAGAAAATCCCGT
Source organism: Sceloporus undulatus (assembly GCF_019175285.1). Taxonomy (NCBI): domain Eukaryota; kingdom Metazoa; phylum Chordata; class Lepidosauria; order Squamata; family Phrynosomatidae; genus Sceloporus; species Sceloporus undulatus. The sequence continues at coordinate 21,400,879 of NC_056527.1, forward strand.
AATAGGCCTTAGGGTTGCCATAAGTTGGAAACAACTTGGAAGGTACACACCAAAACCACCACCAACAACAAAATTAAACTGAACTATGATCATTCTAATATTGGATTTTCCCTCACTATCTTTGTTGACCCCTTAAGGAGTGTCTCTCTGTTTAGGCATCTGCAGTCAAAAAGAAAGCAAAGCCTCAGTGGCTGACAGATGAAACTTTTCAAGCATTTAAAGAGAAACAAGAAACAAAAGTAAAAGTTGACAGAAATAGGGTCAGAATCATGGATGCAGCTGTTCAGTGACTTGTGGACAGGGACAAAGAGAAGTGTTATAATAATCTATGCAGAGAAATAAAAGATGATAACAAAAAAGGAAAAGAGACCTGTTCCACAAGATCTAAAAATTCAAAGGGAAATTTAAACCAAGAGTGGTGATGCTATATGACCAGCATTACTTGACCAAGTACAATTAAAAAGATGAGGGAAACAATACCCTGAAGAACTATATAAATGAGATGAACAGATGGCAGATTCATTCAAGGAAGAATCATCTGAAGATGAACCTACAATTTGAGAAAGTGAAGTGGAAATTGCACTCAGGGCATTTGGAAGAAATAAATCACAAGAACGTACAGCATACCGACAGAGCTGCTTCAAGATACAGAGACAGAATCTACTCTAGTTCTAACTAAAACCTGTCAATTAATATGAAGAAAAAAATTACCCACAGATTGGAAATACTCAATAAATATTCCAGTTCCCAAGAAAGGGACACCAGGGGTTGCAATAACCACAGGACTATTGCATTGATCTCCTATGTAAACCAAGTGATGCTCAAAATTCCACAACCCTTTTACATATATGTAAATATATGCCAGTGTCCAAGCTGGGTTCAGGAAAGGAAGGGGCACTAGGGATCTACTGCAAACATCCATTAGATAATGAAATGAACAAAGAATATCAAATGCAAATTACCCTGTATTTTACAGATTATGAAAAACTATGGATCTCTCTGAAAGAAATGAGTGTGCCACAACATTACGTTTGTCCTGATGTGTAGCTTGTACTCAAGACAAGAAGCTACCATGAGGACAGAATACACAGAAATGGAATGATTTCCAATTGGCAAGTGGGTCAGGCAAGGCTACATTTTATTACTATTTTATCTTATATGCTGAATATATCATATGTAAAACAGGACTAGAATTAGAAGAAGGAAGTATGAAAATTGGAGGAAGGAACATCAACAATTTATGATATGCAGAAGACACCATACTACTAGTAGAAAAGATCAAAGACTCAGAACGATTACTGAAAACAGTAAAGGAATAAATTGCAAAGGCAAGTTTATAGCTGAACATTAAAAATAATGACCACATATGATTTACATAACTTTAAAGCAGATTATGAAGACACTGAAATAGTTTAAGGTTTTTCATACTCAAGCTCAGTCATTAAGGGCTGAACGGTGGGGTATAAATACCATAAATAAAATAAATTAATTAATGAAAATAGAGTCTTCAGTCAAGAAATCAGAAGATGAAGATTTGAAAGGGCAGCTTAGAAGGAAATAGAAAAGATCCTGACATGTTAATACATATCTTTGAATACTAAAAAGAGGATTGCCCAGGCAATCATACTGTATCTCCAATTTCTGCGTACAGTTATGAAAGCTGGATGCCAGATACTGAAGAAAATCAACTAATTTGAAATGTGGTGCTGGAGAGAGTTCTACAGATACTGTAGACTACTAAAAAACATATAAATGAGTCCTAGAACAAATCAAGCTTGAACTCTCTTTAGAAGCCAACATGACTAAACTGAGACTGTGGTACTTTGGATATATCATAAGATGTGAATCACTAGAAAAGACAATAATGCTTGATAAGGTAAAAGGCAGTAGGAAAAGAGAAAGACCGCTTTACAGATGGCTAGATTCAGTCAAGGAAGCCACAGCCCTGAGTCTGCAAGAGCAGAGCAGGACTGCTGATGACAGGGTGACTTGGAGGTTTCTCATTCATAGGCTCACCATAAGTCAAAGTCAACTTGGCAGCAGTTAAAAACAATGATAGGGTTGCCATAAGTCAATCACTGTGAAAGTATGTAACAACAAAGGACCAGCTCTTTAATATACCTATGCAGGACTGGCATATTAGGAAGCAGACGTGAAGAAATAGCTCCAGAGTATGTGTTCTGAATGCAGAAGGATACAAGTTCAATCCACCAGCATCTCCGATTAAAGGGAATACATAGCAAATGATGGCAGGGGGATCTGCCTAAAAACCCATAGAGCTGCTGCCAGTCATAACAGACATTTGTGCACACAATGAATAAAAAGGCTTGATGTATTCCATTAATGAAAATGTAGCATTGTTCTTCCCTCAGGTCTCCTGTACTGGATCAAAACATCAGAAATGATCATGTAGCCCCATTTCTAAGGCTGATAAGACAGAAATACAGGTCCAGTCTTCTGAATGCTTATAAAATAGTTCAAGGGAAATATAAGCCCACCCACTCCCAGCTCTGGTTTGCAAAAACTGTGGTGCGGTACAGACCACCCAAAAAGGGCGGCCTGCCGGCGCCTATTTTTCCTCCGGATGAAAGCTGCAGTCGCCCAACCACGCGACTTCCCGCCAGCAGAAAAATAACCCGTGAAAACCGGGTTCTTCTAAAGCCATGGCGGCGGCATAACAAGTGCGCCACTGGCGCACTGGATACGTAAGCACCATGCAGCGCCGTGCGGACGCCGCCCAGCACTTACATAACAATGGCAGTGCCCATGTATACAGGGCACCGTCATTGTTATGCCCTCGTCACATGCTAGGGTTGTGGGGCGTGTGGGCGCTCTGGCCACAGGCAACCTTAGCACGTGACGAGGGCGTTGCAAAGGGCCCGTAAGTATTGGGCCTTAGTTTTGCTGTATTGATCTCAGTAGAAAAAGCATGATTTATTTTCTATGCATCAGGCCCATACAGTTACTTCATATGCCAGGGAACACAAATCTTTAATACAAACTGGAATGCATGAAGTCCTCATATTTATTCCAAGTACCTGAAGGCGACCCAGTGTGGTACAGTGGTTTGAGCACAGGATTAGGGCTCTGGGAATCCTGGGTTCGAATCCCCATGGAAACTTACTGGGGTACTTTGGGCAAGTCTCACTCAATCTCAGAAGCTAACACAAGCCCCCTCTAAACAAATCTTGCCAAGAAAACCCAGTGACAAGCTTGCTTTAGGGTCACTTAGGCTGGAATTATCTTGAAGGCACAAAACAACCTGAAGCCCCTCTTTAGGAATTTAGGAATTGTCTTAGGAATTTCTCGAGAGAAACAAAGGGCTGTGTAACACCATGACACTGCAACACCATCACCAGAAAAGTATATTTGGCATCAGCATTATGATGCCTTGTTTAGCAGAGCAAGACTTTATTGGTCCAGGGATTTAAAAAAATTAATGTTGCTTCTGCCTGTGGGTTTCTATATTATTATTGGCTTCTTGTTTGTTGTAATTGTTTTATTGCCTTGCTTTTTACACTGATTTATTCCCACCTTTATACACTTGCCCTGGGATCTATTTGGAAGTAAGGAAGTTAACAAATATTTATAAAGAAATAAATATGAGTACATTCCGCTTGTATTTACAGTCCAAATCTAAGTTAGCATTTCTTTATGGAAGGGATGGGAACTGTATGTCCCTTGACATGTTATTGTGTGCAGCTTTCACCATTCATCACCACTGAACTGTTGGGAGATGCAGTCCAAAAATCATCTGGAACGCCTCACTATTCCCATACCTGTATGCAGAGATTTTGTAGTATCTTTGACACTAACTCATGGTAGTGTGAGACTTGAGTCTACTTCCTCAGATGCATGAGCTCCACAAGTGGAAAAAATTTAGATAAATTGTCCCAGCCAATTATGGATTGCTCTTAACTTTGGACTGTACATCCTAGCAGTCTGAACCAGAACTGCCAATTGTCAGGAATGCTGGGAGCCCTATAACGTCTGAGCAGCACATGATTCCCTCCCCTGCTCTAAAGGTATTGGTGCTATCTGCATTTCTACATCTGCAGACTTAGGAGGGGTATCATACATAATGGAACATCCTTCCTTAACCTAATACTCTCCAGATGTTGTGGACTTCATTCCCATCAGCCTTAACCAATGTGTCCTATAGTGAGGGATCATGGAAGCTGAACTCCAAAACATCTAGAAGACAATCAGGTTAGGAAAAGCTACATAAGCCCCCCTATATCCAATATTGTCGATAATGAAACAGCATAGGAGGAAGAGCAAGACTGCAATCCTATGAACTGTTATCTAGGAAGAAATCCCACTGAACTGTGATCATTGAAAATTTGAGTCCTTGCCTTGTTCAAGCATAAGTACTTTCTACACATTGCACTACAATTACATTGGGCTCCGTATCATACATGCTTGGAAAAGGCAATTCATCTTCATCAGCTTGTTAAGGAATACTTTCAAGATTTGTGTGTATCTCATATTTCTTCCAAGATGATCAAGTTGGCATACTTCCTTTTTTTCTGCATTTCAGCTTTCCAAATACCACAAAGTAAGTAATGCTCAAGGAAAATGAGTCAAGGAACTTGTCTGCATGGACAAATCACCCTTAACTCCCATCCCCCAGGATGCTGAATCATGTTTACATGACCCAGGGCCAAAATCCCAAATTGGATGCAGACTGTCTTCATGACACCTGCACTGAATTTGGAGCATCCTCTCCCTAACCTGCATTTAAATAATTCATCTTTTGCTGCACGATTTCACATGTGATCCCCACAAAACTGTCCAGTGCCATCACTGTGGCAACAGGCTGACCTGAGGTAAGAATAAAGCACCCAGCACTGCAGCTGCAGTGCTAGGTAATGAATAGGAACCATATGCAAAGGCAGCCACATGTTCAGTATGAGAGTTGAAAAACTGCAGCAAAAGAAAGGTAAGGTGGGGTTTCAGGGCCAAAATATTCTGCAGGCATCCCCAAAGTATTCTGGTATATATAGATCTGCCCAAGGTCAACATATGAGTTTTATGGTAAGCACGGGGATTTGAACCTAAGTATCCCAAATCAAACTTTACACAGTCGAGAAACCCACACTATGAGCCTTGGTACCTTCACTGCAGGAATCATGCAGGCTTCCAAGAACATTTCTGTAGCCCTTAGGACACTCCAAAAGGGGGGTTCCCAAACAAGAATTTGTATCCCCACTCACAAGAAATAAAAGCATCACAGCCATACAAGATTCAGTTCTCCTCAAAAGCAATGTAGGCCTCCTGAAGCTTGGTTTCACAAAAATAAATTGGAGATGCTGAACCAAGTGTTTTTCTTCTGTTTTCAAAACAGAAGGGACCTTCTGGTCATTTCCTGTTTCCTTTGGATAGGCTGGAATGGCCCTGCCAGGATCTCTGGGGGAAGAATATGACTCCCTAGAGCAGTGGTGGTGAACCTTTTAGAGACTGAGTGCCCAAACTGCAACCCAAAACCCACTTATTTATTGCAAAGTGCCACATCCCTCTGGATTTCTAATGACAAACTCTAGTGAAGTCTGTGTTGGGATGATGGTGCATGTGCCCACAAAGAGGGCTCTGAGTGCCATAGATTCACCATCACTGCCCCAGAGCTTGCCCAATCTTGTTAAAATGCCAACTGATACCAATCTCAGTCATTCACAAACATGGCAGGAAGGCTGGGTGCTCTGGCCTATTGTCTAAGGCTAAAAGTGGCCCTTGGAAGTACAGAACTCACTTTATTTTCAGCTGCCTAACAGCAGACTAGCATGGGTATTTAGTAGTATGCAAAAGATGAAAGTGACACCTTTTACAATTATTAAAGATAGCTAGTTATGCCTTTTAGAAAAACAATGGGTGAAACTAAGAAGCTGTTTGCCTTTACAGCAACAAAATTAGTTGGTGGCAGAAAACCATCTGGAATGGTCTAAGAAAAAAAGCTAACAAAGGAAGGGTACAAATTCTTGTGTTGGTGTGCACATACTTGTGTATTTACAGGGTTGAATTCTTTGACTCACATTGTATGAACCCTGACCCGAAAGGAAACTTTAAGCTAACTCTTCTATACCACAGTGCTTTGTTACACAAAACCACAAATAGGGTTCAGACAAATATATATATATAATATGTATTTTTAAAAAATCTTTACATCAGAACTTGCATACAATTTTAATAGTATAACTCAATTCCCATCTCCCTACAGTTCAGATGACCCTGGTAACAGTGTGTATAACTTCTCATTTTTGCTTTCATAATTTTAAAGCAAACAATACATTTGAGTGTATTTACTCTGTGCAAATAAGGTAAGTAACTTTTGGAATCCTTCAGAAGACATATCCAAGGTTCAATCTGCAGCAGTCCTTTGTTTTCTTTAAAATGATTTAATGACTGTAGGTCCCCTCCCCTCCTTTTAATAAAGTGCTCCTGTCCAGCAGAACCCAAAGGCCTTTGAAAAGATTTCCTAGTAATTTTACCAACAATTATATATATATATATAAAAACAAAAAAAAGAAGTGATCACACAAACTCCAGCTTTCCATGGCCACCATACATTCCCCAGTGAACTAGTGAGAGTATTTTGTCATTGCTGAGGTCTGGCTGTCGCATCTTGTCACAGGTCATGCAGCAGTTCTCGTGACCTGTCACTGGCACCATGCATTCCAAGTCCAGCTTGGCCACCTGTCCTTTTTTGGAATGATGCCCATGAAAGCTGTAGTGCAGTCGGGAGAGCATTTGCTGCCTCTGGTCTTGCAGTCTCTTGTTTTCGCTCCTAAGCATACGCAAGGCCAACATAATGAGGAGCACCAAGATCAGTCCACCGGCTATGGGGACAGCAATGACAGCGGCTCTGAACCAGAGTTCTTTTGAGGAGGTGAGCTCCTGAACCTTTGTGATAAGGTTCCTGCTGTTATCATGCTGGTATCTGCTTCCTTGTCCTGGAAGAAAAAAAAGAGGGGGGAGATAAGGAATGGTTTTTTGTTGTTGTTTTGCTTTGGAGATCAAACCTTTCTGGATTATTCTATAAAAATATGCCATTTCCATTATCAATTATAAAATAATTCACTGTTGTTACCTGTTACAATGTTAAGAACCAATAACTCAAGTGGAGGGGGAGTCCTGTCAAAATTCCTCTTAAAATATTGTAAAGTGACCAAAATACATTTTAATAAAACTCTGAAGTGTCACATGTTATATTACTTTTCAACTGTGACTTCATTACTCTCTTTCCACCAAAATTACTTGTTATAGATAACTACAGTTGGCCCTTTGTATCCACTGATTTTTTTTTATTCCTTGGATTCAACCATCCACAGCTTTAAAATATCCCTCCCCCCCCAAAAAAAAAAATCCAGTAAGCAAACTTGATTTAGCCAGTTTATATAAGGGACACAATTTTACTATGCCACTGTATATAATGGGACTTGAGCATCACAGTTTTAGGTATCCATGGGTAGTCCTGGAAACAAACCCAAACAGACACCTACTGTACATTGTTGGCAACTCCTTATTCCAGGCTTTGAAAAGACACTGTCACTTAGCTCACTTAATAATGGGACTCACTCCCTACCCCTCTCCCCCATTAAGAGATGTTGGATAAGCCGCTACTTGTAACAGGACATTATCAGTTTTATTATTTTCAAAAAAGATTCTGACATTTGCATAGTAAGTGCTTTCTTTGAAGTTTTAATACATTTTAGAATTATTTATGGATACATTTTAAGAACAGCGATTTTACATTTGTACTGCATAGTATTATATTTTATTCTGCTTTATAAAGGCATTCAATTTTTAAAGGTGGTTCAGCTCTCAATGCATCATTCAGAAGCTAATGTTAGAATTTAGGAAGTTCAGGTGAAGCCCCTCTTTCTAAAATTATCACCTTGGGGTGAGGAGAGAGGATTATGGTATAATTTGGCTAAAACTGGAGGCAGTTCCCAGGGATGCTGTATCTAGCTATAATGACACTTACATCCCATTTGGATTATGGTTAACATGCTGTATGTGGGTCTGTCTTTGGAGAGCATTCAGAAACTTCAGCTGGTCCAAAGAACTACAGGAAGCATGCAACAATTCCACAGACTGCAAATCTGTTTCCAGTTCAAAATGAGGGTTATGATCAATGAAGCCCTGCATGGCTCGGGTCCAGACTGTATTCTTCTACATGAGTCTATCCACATTTTGAGATTTTCAGGGGAGGGCTTCTCTCCTTCCCATCACCTTCAGGGGTACATCTGGTAGGAACACAGGAGACGTCTTTCTCAGTGGCTATTCCCAGGCTTTGGAATTCGCTTCTGAGAAAGGCTAAACTACAGCTTTTCTTGCTACCCATAGGCAGGTAAAACATTACTCACAAGGAAAGAACCTTAAACAATGAACTACTATGGTTTTTCTTTTTCTTTTTTAATGCTTTAATGCTTTCAATTGCTTTTAATTCTAATGGTAGTTTAATTATGTTTTAACTTTTGTATGACATTAACTTTTCTATGTATATGTTTCAGCCTTCTGTAAACTACTTGGAGTCCCCTAGGTTGGGGGAACGGTGGAATATTAACAATACTAGCAACAACTATTACTTTATTTCACCAGGAGTCACCCCTTACCATTTCCCTCCACTCACTTTAGCCCAGCAATCTGCTTAGGCTACACTATCAATGTTAACTCATGTTGTAGCAAACATGGGGAACCCTTGGCCCTCTGGAAGTTTTAGCCTTCAGCTCCCAGATGTCTCACCCAGCATGTCCAACCAGTTTTATCGCTGTGGTTAAAGATGCTGTGGCAAATAGGAGCCCATTTTCATGGCCAAAGGTGCTTACATCTCTTTAAAATTAATGGTACAATATTTTCCTAATAATGTTATTTTGTTTCCTCTAAATGCCAAAAGATGATCAATTGTGATCATTTTTTAAAATTACATGTTACCTCTTCTGTGCATGGCTTCTGTCTCGCACCCACCACATTAATAATTCTTTGAGGTAGATCAGGCTAAGAGGCCATGGATGGTCAAAGCTCAGATAGTGGGTTTTGTGGCTTTGTGAGGACTACAGCCTGGATCTCCCACACACCAGACCAACATTGTAATGACTATGCCATAATGACTCAGCTATTGTTATGAAAAGATCAGAATTAGGTTAGGGTTAGCAAAACTGTAGAGGGCATAACACTAAGATAACACATTTTAAGCTTTATATTTTTGTTCATGATTTTCCTAGAGTAAACATCAGGATGCACAGATCTAAAATCAAAAGCTGTGTGACATGAATAAACAGAGATGCAGAAGAGATTGCACTCTAGGGTGGTTGGATGTGAGGAAGTGAAAGGCTCTTGTGCCTTTAATATTGATGTAAAAGGGGGGGATTAAAGGTATAGTTTTCCAAGCCAAGCTATTCGCAAAAGTAAACTCCTGCTTTTGCACATTAAAAGTGCAGGAGTCTTGTCCCATTTTATATTTGGCTATGCCAGTACATGCTGGGGTGGGGGACAGGGCGTTCCAAGGTTGACATAATCAGAGGCATTCTGCAGAATCATAGATCACTAAGACAGATCCAGCCACCCACCCAACAAAACATCTACTTTTATATTTTGGATACACTAGTCCCACCCTTTTCAATTCAACAGATACACCCAGTGTCAAAGAAGTCATTTTATGCAAGATATCAGTAGAGTCGCACCACCAATTCTGTTGAATCAGCTGAATACTCTGCATATGTTTAAGCAGAACTTTAAAAAGTTATCTCTGGAACTACAGCTCTTAAAATCTCTCAACCATCTTGGCAAATGATTGTGGTAGCTGGGGTATTCTGGGAGCTGTAGTTGGAAAAAAGTTTATTTTCCAACTTCCGCTTTAAGTATGCTGGGTGCCAAGTAAAATGGGAGAGATGTCTTTCATCTTTCCTCTCCTTGATTTAACTATTTCATCTTGGGCAGAGTAAGTTTAATGAACAGCCACAGTTTTAAATTAAAAATGCCATTTCCCCCCCGCCAACCCATCCATTAAAATTTAAGAGGCTTCAATAAATTTCATTTGTGCATTCTAATACTTTTATTTTTCCCAGTCCAGATTGGGCCATATTTTTGAGCAAGGGCCTCTCCCTAAATAAGCTTCCCTGGCAAAACACCAGCCCTATTAGAGGGAAAGGAAAATGCTTTTGTCTCATGTTAATGCTGATGTAAAAGCCATTTGGCAGAGATCTGTCTAGCCACATGCTTCCCACCACCCTAACATGCTTAATTACAATCAAGACCCAAATTATTAACGTTTGCAGACAGGCAAGGTCTTGATTGTTGAAAATAAGCCTGCCCATGTTTCAGGGGGGAGTTCCACTCACCTGAAAGCTCTCCTCTGGAAGGAGACAGGACATCATATAGCCCTCTATAATTGCACATGTCTTCATGACAACACTCCAATGTGGGTATTGTAGTACCAGAGTGGTTTTGCGCCAGGTTAGCTTGACAGATCTCTGAAGTGCTTGAAAGAGAGTCCAAGCAGCCATGAGTGAGTGGAGAATGGCTGTTCTGGGGGTCAAGCAGTCTTGAGAAGCAAGCATTGAGCTCAGATTTGCACATGTAGCCTGTGGCAACGCAGTGTGCAGCATCACAGTAGCATCTAATTTCACCTGCAAAAGAAGAAAGGATCAGCCAAGTTAGCACTGGAAGTTCCATCACAGCCATCTCATTTTATACAAGCTACCACTAAGGGCCTCCAATACTGATGACAATAGCTATCAAATTCACAGCATCACTGACTGGCATTAGGGTAAGTATATGTATGCCAAGCTGAGTAACAGAATTCCTCTACTTATAGCTGCAGGTGATACAAGCAGAGAGAATGTTGGAACAACACCATGCTTAGTCAGACAGTACATAGTTCTGCAGCAACAGAGAAGCAGTTTGCTATCCAAGTACAATCATGGGACGAATGATGGTTAAAAAGCATAAGCACCCACTGTTGTGATATTGTTATGGTCACAAAATGATTCCATTCGAAGATATAGCCATGTTAGCCTGTGGAACTGGTATGTAGACAGATTTTTGTAGCACCTCTGAGACTAACTGAAAGAAAGTAGTTGGCGGCATGAGCTTTCATAGACTTAAGTCTATCTGAGGAAGCTGACTTAAGTCTATGAAAGCTCATGCTGCCAACTTCTTTTTTTCAGTTAGTCTCAAAGGTGCTACAAGATCTCTACAAAATGATTTCATGTGATGGCAACAATACCACCACAAATCTCTCTCCCCATCTGGAGATTTTCTGCCACCAGAACATGTAATGTAGTAGAGCATCCTGGAAAATGAGAGCCTACATGGCATACTGGTTTGAGCATTGTGACCATGAGTCTGGAGACTAGGGTTTGAATCCTAGCTTTACCATAAGAACCCATTGGGTGACCTTGGGCAAGTAACACTCTCAGCCTGAGAGGATGGCAACGGCAAATCCCCTCTACAGGAATGTGCCAAGAAAACCCTGTGATAGAATCACCTTAGGCTCGCCATAAGTCAGAAACAACTTAAAGACACACAACAACAGCAGCCTTGGAGAATGGATGGGATAGATGTGTGAAGAAATCTATGTACAACATTTCCTCAACCTTGTGCTCTCCAGACATTTTGGATCTCAAGCCCATCAGCATCAAGCCTGAGGATGACCAATGACCAGGAATACTGGCAATTTCAATGCAAAACTTCTGGCAGGCATAATACTGGAAAAGTCTGTTCAGCATGGTGCAAAAAATGCACACAGTGCACATGATTTATGTCAGAAAGGAGTGTGTAAAGGAGATGCAGAGATATTACATGCATTAACCAAAACATGGAAGCTGTGGTAAGCTTCCAATACAGAGCTAAAGTAACAATATTGGTTTTCCTGCTGCATCATTTCACGTTGTTTTATAGGGCTAAAATCAAACATTAGTCACAGCTAGAACAAACCCATTGAATGAATGGACTTTATGCAAATATAGACATACAGATCCAGTGGGTCAATTCTCTTTGGGATTTAGAATTCGATTTAGGTCATGTTATGACCCTGAGATCTCCTGATACAGGAGAAGATACAGTGGACCCTTGTTATACGCTGGGGTTTGGTTCCAAGATCCCCCGTGTATAACAAAATCCATGTATGCTCAAGTCCCATTAAGTATAATGACATAGCAAAATGGTGTCCCTTATAAAAATGGAAAATCAAGGTAAATTTATACTTTTTTGGAACATTTTCAAAGCATGTATGCTTGAATCCGTGTATAAAAAATCCGTGTATAAGAAGGGCTGACTGTATACATATTTTAATAAAATAAAAATATACTACAGGGATCAGGTTACTTCTTCCTAATTGTTCTCAGCAAAATCTATTAAGGCAACCAACTGTGTACTAAGTCTTTGTAGTGAAGGCTGCAGTGCCTCCCCATTAGCCATTTCTGCAAGTCTGCTGTTTTATGTGGCAGATGTTCCCTATTATGTTACCTATAACATTCTAGTTTCTGCAAAGTTGGGGGGGGACATGTTATATGGCTTTCAGCAATGCATTAACATGCAAGCAAATAAACAAAAACATACTTTAATTCTATCATGCATACATATTTAATTGAAGTGATGGAATTGTTTATAACTGTGGGGGCAACAGTTAAGAGCTTTAGCCAATACCTTATAAAATCCTGAGCTGAAGTCTCATATAAAGATGAGAATCAGAATCAGGGGGGAAACGTTCATTACAGGATTACAGCTGATGCCACACTACAATTTGATACTCAAGTAACTGCTATGGTTCAATGCTATGGAATTCTGGGATTTGTAGTTTTGTGAAAGATTCCGCCTACTCTGGCAGAAAGCTCTAGAGCCACAACAAACAACAAATCCCAAGATTCCACAGGGCTACTTCTCTATTAGGAACTTCTGGTGGCCATATGGACTCCCCCAAAATACTTAAAAAATAATAACCTCAAAACTAGAAGTAATCAGAAATCCAGTTCTAGTTTTGAAAACTGGTTTATTAGAGTGTGAAATGGTGATTTATTTAAACAGTGACCTATTTAAACAGTGAATTAGTGTTCCTGAAGCCTTGCAGGAGAGGGAATTAAGCCCCTTCTTCTAGAAATGGGGCCTGAAGCCACAGGAACCTGGGACAATGTTTGGGCTCACTCTGGCCATCTATCCGTGATCTGATTTAATATTCTCTTTCACACAATAGCTCCAGGTATAACGGCAACTGTTGTTAACAAGCAGATTTTAGAAACTTTACTTTTCTGGACTATAGTTCCCAGAATCTCTTATTCCAGAATGTCCAGCTGGCTTCATCTTTCTGGCAGTTGTAGTTCAATGAGTAGGTTTTTTCCAGGCTCTGCATTTGTACCACGTATCTGAATTTCCACAGTGTATTCTTCCCGGAAATAGAACCTCTCATGCAGAGGGCTTTATTATAAAGAAGGGACTCTTGTATTTACAATCAGGGGAGTCTACCTGCCAAAATCAACTTCTTTCATCTGAAATGGAAGCTCATAAATGGGAGGAAAGGGGACAATAGCAAGACTGAACCCTCCTTCCCCCACCAACACCCCCCCTCTCCCCTCCCCTCCCCACACACACATACACACAATCCATCATGTGGTCAAACAGAGTAAACATTTAGACTCAAAATGCTCTACTGTTTGTATGAAATACAATACTAATAGGAAACTGCAAAAAAAAAGCTTTAAGTACTTTTTTTTTACTTTAATAAAGCTCCCTTCATAAAAACATCTTCATTTTACATTCTTCAAAAAGAAATGTACAGTATTCATTTTACTATACAAGGAGACCCATGTTTTTTTTCTAGATTGTTGCTGTTTGCCTCCTTGACTTATGGCGACTCTAAGGCATACGTATCAGGGTTTCCCTGGCATGTCTTCTCAAACACCCATGACAAAATAGGAACTACTGTATTATACTGTGAAAAGACACAATTTTACTGTGCATGGTGAGGAAGATACTTCTATGTGATATCTTTTTCCGGACCACCTTAAGTTCACTTTTCACTGTAATGTTGCTGCAGTTAAGCATAGAGAATCTTGCTGTGCTTTAATCAATGCCAAATGATACCTTGCCTATAAGTCAATATCTTTTCTGTGTGCGCACATGTGTGTGCATACATATGTTCATGCATGCACATAGAGGGGGAGAAAGAGAAGCAAATCCTGAAAGCCCTTTCCCTTTGAAGAATTATGAAGTTCTAAAGCTTAAACATTTGGAGAACCAGTTTGACAGAAAACATTTCACTGGGCCTAAAATCTTTCACCAGGTTTTTAAAAAATGCAAACACTTTTTCATGCATTTGGTCATCCAGAGTGATTTTTAAAAAAACTTTAAATGAAATGGATCATTCTGGATACTCTCAAACCAGCATCTTCTCCTCTCCTTAAAGTATCTACAGAAAAGTCATTTAAGCAAATATTCTCTAATAACTTGATTGTGATAGTGATTGCCTTACAGTCACAGCATGATATGCAAAGCTTAGGAGGACATAATAGCAAGGATTCTGGGAGCTGTCATTCAGAAAAGTAACTTTTCACGCTTGGAAGGTCATAATAGCAAGGATTCTGGGAACTTTCATTCAGAAAAGTAACTTTCCCAACTTGGGAGGCCATAATAGCAAGGGATTCTGGGAACTGTCATTCAAAAAAGTAACTCTCCCAGCTTGGGAGGCCATAATAGCAAAGGATTCTGGGAGTTGTCATTCAGAAAAGTAATTTTCCAAGCCCTGAAGTTAAGGATAAATACAAAAATACTTGGGATGGGAGGATTCCACATACCTACCCCCTGCTCTATCTTGGAGATTAACAAACAGAGGAAACAAACCATAAAGCTATGTTTCTCTTTCGGCCGTTCATCCGACCCTGCTTAAAATGCTATCTTTTCCCAACCCGAGACAGTTCTATAAACAAAACACGATGGACTCGTCATCAGGTCCTTCCAACCCCATTTTAATTAGAGCCACATTTCGGACCCTTCCAGTGGAACAGAATGGAGGGTTTTGTGTTATTGTATTTCTTTTTTTCTTTCGCTTTTTTTCCTGAAAGCAACTTTATTTCTGTCGATTCATAAAAAGTTCCTTCCTGAACGATGCAAAAAAGGCCAGAGAGGGTACTGGGTATGTTCAAACAGTGAACAATGCCCCTTTCTGTTCCCCCTCCTCTTTCTTGTTACTGTATGTAGCTATTAAAGAAAAAATGTCTGCTTTTAGTCAAGGTGGCTACAGAAGAGACTGCAGGCTGCTCTCAAAGCTTTTTGAAGTCAACAGCAGCCAGAAGTCTGTGATCCCCTAATTATATCATTATCAGACACATAGTTTCAGTATCTGAAACTGCACATTACTCTCCGTCACTCCCTTCTCTGCCCCTCTTTGATGGGGCCAGAAGACTTCCCTCCGCTGGCTTCAAGGGCTGTTATTTGGGGTTAATTACACCCTTCCTTCCAAAATAAATAAATACTGGAGCACATCAGCACTCTGCTAGCTTATCCTTTAACCTCCCTCTCCAGGAAAACGTGGCAATTATGGGAACGCTTCCCCCACCCATCCCATCTCTTTTTTTCCCCTTTCCTAGTTACTTTTCTCAAGCAGAGGAAAAATGGAGTTTTCCCCCTCTTACAACTAAGAATTGTTAACTGAAAATTAAGAACAAGCTGTTTCACTTCCCCCACTACAGTCTACCCTCCTTATCCGCGGGTTTTTTTATCCACGGATCCAAGCATCCACAGCTTGAAAATATTCAGAAAAAGCATAAATTCCAAAAAGCAAACCTCGATTTTCCATTTTATATAAGAGACACCATTTTGTCATGCTACTGGATTCAATGGGACTTGAACATCCACAAATTTTGTTATCCACAGGGGTCCTGGAACCAAACCATAGCGGATAACAAGAGCCCACTGTATTACTAGATGTGAACTATCAATCTCCCTGTTTTAGCTGTTAAGAAAACTTCATATCAAAGCATCCAATCAAAACAAGTGAAACAGGGAGATTAGTGACACATCTAGTAGTATTTGGGGGATCTGTTGTTTTGTTGCTGCTGTGTTCCTTCAAGTCATTTTTGATTTACGGCAACCCTGGCGAACCAACCTAAGGCCATGGAGATTTCTTGACAAGATTGGTTCAGAGTTTTGCCATGGCCTTCCCCTGAGGCTGAGAGTGTGTGACTTGCCCAAGGTCACCCTGTGCATTTCAGGACTGAGTTGGGAATCAAACCCTGGCCTCCAGAGTCATATCAACTTCCGAAGGTTGTTGGGAGGCACACAACCTAACCTTGGCTTTATCCACACTACAGAAATAATCCAGTTTGAGACCACTGTAACTGCCACAGCTCAATGCTATGGAATTCTGGGGTTTGTAGTTTTGTGAGATGTTTAGCCTTCTCTGTCAGAGAGCTCGGGTGCCGCAACAAACTACAAACTACTATTTCCACAGCATTAAGCAATGGTGTCAAACTAGATTATTTCTGCAGCGTGGATGCATCCCTTGAGTACATCTACTCAAAAGGAGGCCACTCTGATTTCACACCAAGCAAGCACTCCCAAAATTGCAGCTTGAAGGAGATAGCTAATGTAATGCCACGGAAAAGATCAGCATTAATCCTTTATGCAAAGGGATCTTGTAGCACTTTTGAGATTAACTGTTCAAAAGAAGCTGTAGCATAAACTCTTGCAGATGTGGCCTACTTCCTCAGATGCAGATCAAGTCTATGAAAGTTTATGCTGCATCTACTTTCTCACAATGTCAAAGATGTGACAAGATCCCTTTGCATAGTGATGTTTCAGATTAACAGGGCTATGACTGCATCTGCACTGCAAAAATAATCCACTTAACACCATGGTTAACCGCCACTTTAACTGCCATGGTGCAAATGAGATGGAGTCCTGGGATTTGTAGTACACAGTGGCACAAAGCTCTTTGATAGAGAAGGCTAAATGTCTCATAGTACTATAATTCACCGGATTTGACAACATCAATCCATGGCAGTTAAACGGGTTTCAAACTGGATGATCTCTGCAGTGCAGATGCAACCTATGTCTCCAAATTAGTCCTGCAGTTTGGCATGTTGCATAAAGATGGACTTATTCTCTTTCAGTCCACTGCACTTGGAAATGTTACTTTTGGGGACTACAGGCATGGTGGAATTGGGGGACGTATAACTCCAAAAAGTTAACTTTTCTGTGCTGTGCCCGAGAAACACTAGAGACAAGAAGCACAGCTCTTTCTGCAACTCCACTTGGGTAACAGGGAAGAATACTTTTCCAAAGGCACGGAGGCTTTTTGAATTATTCAGCATTCCCTGCCTAATAAAGAGGTTTGCAGCCTCACAAAGGGCTGAGACGTCCTGGATCTCAAAGGTTTGTGTTGCTAATAGAATTTAAATTTTATTTCCTGGACTTTAAAAGGCTTTGTCTCCTAGTACATGGCCAGGAGAAGGAGTGGCCTGCCTTGCGTAGATAACCTTTCATACTCTGAACATCATCAACAACATCTCCTGTATGATTTGATGGAAACCCACTGTGTGACCTTGAGCAAGTCACACTCTCAGCCCCAAAGGATGGCAATCACTCTCTGAAGAAACCTGCCAAGAAAACCCCAAGATAGGGTTATCATCAGCCGGAAACTACCTGAATGCATACCACAACACTATCTGTTAACCCCTTTGCATGATGATGAAACCAGCGGAGCTTCAAAAGCTTGCAACATATATTTTATGCATTTTTGCTTGCCTCATAAAGGTATCACTATTGTGAGGATTTTGGATGTGAAGTGTGTTTTCTTCCTAAATTTCTGGAGATGGAAACATATCTGTGTCTGTGATGTGTGAGGACCTGGGCTGGAACCTTTCTGAAGGGCATTATAGGCAGCCTAACAAAAACATTTTGACAACCACTTGTCCCCAAGGTCTGCCTTAACATCAGTGAAGCCAGACAAGGGGCAGAGTGGAAGGAAGGAAGGGGAAAAGGGAAGGAAGAGGAAGGAAGGAAGAAGGGGAAGAAAATAGGAAGAAGAGGGAGGGAGAAAGGAAAAAAGGAGATAGGAAAAAGGGAGGGGGAGGAAGGAAAGGAGGAAAAGAAGAAAGAAAGGAAAGGAAGGAAGGAAGGAAGATTTAAGGAAAGGAATGGGAGGGAGGGAAGGAAGGAGCAAAGAAGGAGATAGGAAGGAGAAAGGAGGGAGGGAAGAAAAGAAAGGAGAAAGGAAAGAAAGGGAGGAAATAAAAAGGAAGAAAGGGAAAAAAGAAGATAGGAAGGAGGAGGGAGGGAAAGAGGAAAAGAAGAGGAAGAAAGGAAGAAAGGAAAGGAGATAGGATGAAGAAAGGAGGGAGAGAGGAAAAGAACAGGAGGAAGGAAGGAAAAAAGGAAACAGAGAGGGAGGGAAAGAGGGAAGAAAGAAAGAAAGAAAGAAAGAAAGAAAGAAAGAGAAATAAGAAGGGAAGAAAGGGGAAGGAAACCCAAGCAGCAGCGCCACTTCCAAGAAGAGGCGAGCTTGTTCTGGCCTGTGAGGCTGGGCCCAGGAGGAAACCTGACACGCTCACAAAGCTTTGGCAGTGCGCTTCAAAGGCAGCGAGGGCCCAGGCCCAGCGCATGGAGTGCGCCAGGAAGAAAGGAGGGGGGCAGCCCCAGCCTGGCAGGGGAGCGGAGGGCAGGAATGGCCTGGGGAAGCTGTGGGGGCACACAGCGGGCAGCTACTGGGCTTCCCTGCCTGGGATCTCCAGGTAACCCTACAGACTCCACCAGCCCATTTGGGAGGTGGCAAAAAATGGCCTGGCCCTGCTTCACTTCCTTGCTGAGGAAAATGAAGCAAAACTCGGAGCCATTCGTCCCTCTCTCCTTTGCCTGAGGTATAAGATATTTTTACCCGGCCACATTCGACGCCCCTCTGCACTGCAGAAATAATGCAGTTTGACACTGCTTTAACCGCCACAACTCCATTCTATGGGATATATGGATTTGTAGTTTGTTATGGCATCAGTGCAGCGGCGTGGTCTGAGTGCTGGACTAGGCTCTGGCAACCAGGGTTCGATTGACAGCTGGGCCATGAAACCCACTGGGTGGCTTGAGGATGTCACACACTCTCAGCCTCAGGAAAAGACAATGGCAAATCTGCTCTGAACCAATCTTGCCAAGAAAATAGTTTCGCCTTAGCGTCAGAATAAGCTGGAAACGAACGGGACAAAAGCAACAACAATGGCATCAGAGATCTCTGACAGAAAAGGCTATGAGTCTCTCCAAACTATAGCTCCATAGCATGGAGCCATGGCAGTTAAAGCAGTGGCAATTGGACTTAAACTGCAAAACTGCACATGAAATAGGATTTCTTTTGTTTTAATAGGGAATGGGAAACTGGTCCAAAACACACTGAAAAAATAATCCAATTTGAGATCACTTTAACTGCCCTGGCTCAGTGCTAGGGAATCCTGGCAATTGTAGGGTTTTTTTGTGGCACCAGAGCTCTCTGTCAGAGGAGGCCAAGTGTCTCACAAAACTACAGTTCCCAGAATTCCCTAGCACTGAGCCAGAGCAGTTAAAAGTGTTCTCGAATTGGATTTCTGCTGTGTGTTTTGGACCTCTGTCACACTTATTCACCCAAATCAACATCGAAGAGGCAGTTGCGAAGCCGGCACAAGGATGAGTCAACGTTAGCCTGCATTTCCAAATAAAAGTAATATACTAGGCTGTGTAAATGGGATTGAGAGGGGGCATAAAACCATTAGGTCCAGGGTCTTAAAATGATATACTTGTGCCACAGCTCCTTCTCCCAACGGCCCATTTTTGTGGGAAAATCCCTACCTCCACAATTCAGATAACGCTGCACCTCTAAGTGTATTTTGTTGTTCTTGTGTGCCTCCTATCTAAAGGGATTCTTGGCAAGATTTATTCAAAAGGGGGTTGCATTCCTGAGGCTGAGAGTATATGACTTGTCACCCGGTAGGTTTCCATGGCAGAGTGGGGATTCGAACCCTGGTCCAGTCCTCAAACCACTACACTACGCTGTTTCTCAAGTGTATTTATTCTTGTTGTGTGCCTTCAGGTCACTTCCGACTTACGGCAATCCTATCATGGAGTTTTCTTGGCAAGTTTCTCCAGATGGGGTTTGCCATTGCCATCCCCTGAGGACGAGAGACTGTGACTAGCCCAGAGTCACCCAGTGGGTATCCATAGCTGAGGGGGTTTAAGACTCAAGTCTCCAGAGTCATAGTCCAATGCACAAACCGCCACACCAGCTCACTCTGAAGTCAATCCAATGGAACTAACTGGGAGCAATCATCCAACAGCACTCAACTGTTTATAGTTGCAGTCCTACACACCTCAGATCTAGGCATACATGCCTCTCAGAGAAGTGTCACGGCTATCAGCCTCTGTCCCCAACCACTGAAACTTTCCAAATTCCTGGGGTTCAAAAGCACTTGAGTAATCCAGTTCTGTCCCGCCTGGTTTATACTGGGATTTAGGGCCCTTCCACACCACAGTACACAATTCTACCACATTGATTTTCCTGTAATTGCCACAAGCAACATCCTATGGAATATTGAAATTTGTAGTTTGCTGAGCTGCAAAAGCTTTTTGGCGGATAAAAAGACATTCCAAGTTACAGATGGGAGCCAGCATGGTGCAGTGGTTTGAGCCTTGGACGTGGACACCCAATGGGTGACCCTGGGCAAGTCACATTCTCTCAGCTTCAGAGGATGGCAATGGCAAACCCCCTCTGAAGAAACATGCCAAGAAAACCCTGCGATAGGTTGGCCAATTGGAAACGACTTGAAGGCACATAATTACAACAAAACTGCAGATCCCTCAGGATGCAGCGAGGGCAGTTAAAAGTGGAATCGTTGCTCTACAATGGTGCAGTGTGAAAGCTTCCTCAGTCTGAGTTTTAGCCTGAATGCATCCTCCCCAGCTTCTCTGATCCAGTTCCTTAAATCTCAGACCGCAAAGCAGTGCCCTCTTCTGAAACTCTCCACGCCTGCATCTTGCACACAATCGCTTCTCAAAGAAAGAGAGGAAAGAGGTTTGTGTGAACCTCCCCTGACCCAAAAATAAAAGCTTCACAGGAAGGCTTCAAGTTCCTGCTTCCCTTGGTCTGGCTCCCAACCCTCTGCCTTAAATCTTCACTTATCCACACAAGCCGAATTGCCTTGCCCTGCAAGCCAATCCTGACTTTCCTCCTCTCAAAATTCAACCAGATGCCACTGCCTTCCCCTGAGGCTGAGAGAGTGTGACATCTGACCTTTCTCTCAGATGATGGGGATCAACTAAGCACAGCAGAAATGCTGGCGAGAGGGAAATCTAAGAGAAAAGTGACTGAGAATTAGGCCTCATCTGCACTGCAGAATTAATGCAGTTTGACAACACTGTCATGGCTCCATGCTATGGAAGGCTGGGATTTGTAGTTGCATGAGATCCTTAGCCTCCCCTGTCAGAGAGCTCTGGTGCTGCCACAAAGTACAATTTCCCAGGATTGCAAAGCGGTGTCAAAGTGCATTATTTCTGTAATGCAGATGAGATCTTACCCAGGAAGTCCCCATGCGCGCCTGTGGGTGCACTGATCTGGAGCTAATCCTTGCTACTCAGAGGAGTTGAGTGCGAGTTATGTATCGCAGGAAGAGTGCCAATGACAAGGCTGCCATTCCCACATAATGGTTTGAGACTTTGGAGACCAGGGTTCGATTCCCGCTCTGTCATGGAACCCAATGGGTGTCCTTGGTCAAGTCACACTCTCTCAGCCTCAAGGAAACGCAATGGCTGAACAAATCTTGCCAAGAAAACCCCATGATAGGGTTGCAGTCAGAAACGATTTGAAGGCACACAACACACACTGGAGAAAGATGCTCTTGCCTGCAAAGAAAAAGGAAGGAAAGATGTACATGCACAAGGCGGAGGGATGGATGGGCAGAAATTGCACCCAGGCCTCCTTCCCTCACTGGCTGCTCATCTCGCTTTGCTCTCCAAGAACTATCGAGGAACCTTCTTCTTCTTCTTTGCCTTCCCAGCCAAGGATCCACCTTCCTTCATTCTCTACAATGCAAACAGACATTTCCTCCTTTCCTTCCTCATCTTTTTCAATTGACTCTTTGGTCGCCTGGTTTTATGAAGAGGGGGAGAGTTTTCTTTTTTCGATGGTGGGGGGACTGCAGCTCCCAGAATCCCCCAGAGAGCTCACAGGATCAAAGATGGAAGAGACTTCAAGGGCCATCAAGACTAACCAGCTCCTTGCCATGAAGGAATATACATCAAAGCATCCCCAACACATGGCCAATTTGTGGGAAAGGTTACCAGGGAGGAGGACTGCAACCCCCAGAATCCCCCAACCAGCAAACCTGGGGGTTACAATGAGGTAGCAGTTCTCAAAACAATATTGAGATATATATATATATATATATATATCCAGGAAACCTGGGGGAAAGGTTACAGTGAGAAAGGACTGCAGCACCCAGAATCCCCCCAAGCTCTGGGCTTCAGCTGAGAGACCCACCTTTGGTCAGGAGGATGGCCATGGCGCAGAGTTCCAGTTGCAGCCAGAGGAAGAGGAAGCTGGAGCGGCGATCCATTTAACCCTCCCGCTCCGCTCCGCTCAGCCCAGCCGCCCTCCTTCACCGCCGCCCGGGAAGGGCATCCGCTGCCGCCCTCCTCCGCCTCCGAAGCCCCTGGCGCTGCGACGCGGAGAGAGCCAAAGACACACGTCCTCCCTCCTCGGCGCCCGCGCTCGCTCTGTAAATAGAGCCGCCGCCCAGCAGCCCGGACGGCCTCGGACCGCCCCTCGCGCCCGCTCATAGGATGGCGGCTCGCGTCACTCCGACCCAAAGCCAATTGGCAAGGGATGGGGCGTGGTCTAGTAGAAGGGGCGTGGTCGAGAAGAAGGGGCGTGTCTTCGGTTCCTCCAGGGAGGAGGGAGGAGGAGGAGGAGGAGGAAAGGCAAAGGGATAACAACAACAACAAACAAACAATAACAATAACAATAATTGGGCTGTGACTCTGGATCCATTGGGAGAAGAGGAGGATAATAATAATAATAATAATAATAATACAATATTGATTAATAATAATATTGATTTATTATTATTATTATTATTATTATTATTACAGTTGCGCCACGGTGGTTTGAGTTTTGTGCTGTGACTCTGGATCCATGGGGAGAGGAGGCGAAGAAATTATTTTTATTATTATTTAACCATGTTTTGAGTTATAAATATTATATATAAAAAACTATATTGTATTATTATAATAATATAATTATAATGTTGTTTTAATATTTATCTATTTTATATCCCACCTTCCCAGAAGGATATATATCTAGTATTAAGAATAAATTATTATTATTAATATTTTAATAGTGTGTGTGTGTGTGTGTGTATATATATAATCTATGTTCTGAGTTATAATTATATATAACTATATTTTATAATTATAATAATTATTATATTGTTTTAATGTTTATTTATTTATTTATTTATTTTATATCCTGCCTTTCCAGAAGCAATATCTAATAGTATATTAGAATATGGATCCCCACTTGGCCATGAAACCCACTGGGAGACCTTGGCCAAGTCAACTCTCTCAGCCTCAGTGACAGGCAATGGCAAATCTCCTCTGAACAAATCTTGCTATGAAAACCCTGTGCTAGATTTGCCTTAGGGTTGCCATAAGTCAGAAACAACTTGAAAAGAACACAACTTATTATTATTATTATTATTATTATTATTATTATTACTATATTTCTTACCTGCCTCTCCCCATGGATCAAGGCAGAGAACAGCAGCAAATGACACATACACAACATCAGTTAAAACCACACATCAATTTAAAAGGACAAAGAAGATATTTGTTGTTGTTGTTTACCCTCAAGTAGTTTTCCCAACTTATGGCAACTCTAAGGCAAACTTATCATGGGGTTTTCTTGACAAGTTTCCTCAAAAGGGGTTTGCCATGGCCATCCTCGGAGGCTGAGAGAGTGTGACTTGCCAAAGGTGACTTGCCCAAGCCTTGCTGTTGTACCTCAACACACTACAGTTCCCAGAATTCCATCTCATTGAGCAATGACACTTAAAGTGGTGTCAAACCGGATTATTTCTGCAGTGCGGATGCAGCCTCAGAAGCCCATTGAGCAACACCACATTTGCTGTTCAAGAAAGTCATCTGCTTGGCAGCCTGTCCTCACTAGAAATAAGGGGAGAGGATGTTCTTTCTTCCAGGAGAAGCAGCAGCAGAGAAGACTTGCACCCAGAGCTCAGGACACATTTGTTCCTTGGAGAGGAAAAAGACAGCAAATGTATTTGGCAATGGGCTGCTTGAGGACACAGTGCAAATGTTGGAAGTGCAAATGTTGAAAGGTTTTTTTCTCTTCATTTCAGCACAATGGACAAATGAAAGGAATAATTTAAATGTAGATTCACTCAAGGGTTTGTTGCTAGCAAAGGACAGTTTTAACCATTTGTCTTGCTGAGAGTTCAGTAAGTATATTGCAAGCCAACAAATCATTTTAACAAAGATAGGATGAGAAAAATATGGTTGAATATATAATAAAATGCAATACAGTGGGCCCTTTGTATCCACTGGAGTTTGGTTCCAGGAGGCCCAGTGGATACCAAAATCCATGGGTGCTCAAGTCCCATTAAATACAATGGCATAATAAAATGGTGTCCTTTATATAAAATGGCAAAATCAAGGTTTGCTGTTTGAAATTCATATCATTTTAAATATTTTCAAACCCTGGGTGGATGAAACTGTGGATAAAGAATCCATGGATAGGAAGTGCCAACTATATGTGTCATATAGCTGTAAATAAACTATACGAAATGAATTTATACAGTTGGGCCTCCATATACACAGATTTTTTTTTATCCACGGATTCAAGCATCCACAGATTGAAAACATTCCCAAAAAATAGAAATTCCCAAAAGCAAACCTTGATTTTTACCATTTTATAGAGGGGACACCATTTCACTATGTATTTAATGAGACTTGAGCATGCACAGATCTTGGTCTCCATGAGGGTCCTGGAACCAAACCCCAACAGATGCCAAGGGCCCACTGTATATTGCAAGCCAACAAGGTGTTTGAATAAAGATAGGTTCAGCCTGAACAATATGATTGAGTACATAAGTAAAGACAGTATAGGTAAGACAGCTGTAAATAAACCATATCCGAATATAAAATTAATATTAGTGGTTTTAGCTTTTATTTGATAATGTCCCTACATTTTTATTGAGCGCCCAACGTTTTGCAGGGCCTTATTCTCCTTTGCGGTTAGGACATCTGGTCACTCAAGGTAAAGTCCTTTCCTGGGAGTGAGCTATTCCCCCCACTGTGTATTCCCCCCACTCCCAATGATCAATAAAGCCCTAGTCAGACGGACAATTTGACCAGCAGGAGCCAAGGATATGGATGCACCAGGAGTAGCCGGCAGAAGACAGTTGGTGAGAATTAGCAAATGCAAAAGCACCAGGCGCCAGTGAGACGACAGAGACAGAGACTGACACTCAATTATCCCCCCAAACAGTCCCAGGCAAACACACAGGCTCTGCCTGATCAATATCAGCCCCAAAGCGATCTCCTTTCTGAGATGCTAATTCATTTATTAAGGAACAACTCTCTCACCAGCCCAGGCGGCAGGATTACTCTTGCCTCTTCTTTTCTTTTTGTTTTTCTTTTCTTTTCTTTTCTTTTCTTCCTTCTTTCATATATTTCCACAGTTTGTTACACTACTAGTCTAGATTTACTGAGACAACTGTACACAATCAGGCAGTCCAGGGGTATCTGGTTTTATGGTTACTGCAGATTTCTTCTCTCGATACTGCAGTGACACAAGAAATGATTTATTTTAGGGAGTGTAGTGCGGGCTGCATCTGCATTGCAGAAATAATCCAGTTTGACACCACTTTAACTGCTGTGGCTTAAGGCTGTGGAATTCGGGAAACTGTAGTTTGCTTTCACACCATGGCTCTCTGACAGTGACAGCTAAATGTCCCTACCAGAATTCCATAGCATTGATCCAAGACAGTTAAAGTGGTGTCAAACTGGTTTATATCTCCCATGCAGATGCAGCCCTTGTGGATTTTTTTTTTCCCCACCCGAGATTACAAAATCATAGTATCCTATTCATAGCTATCATTGTTGTTGTTGTTGTTGTTGTTGTTGTTGTGTGCCTTCATGTCATTTCCATTATATGGCAATCCTAAGGCAAACCTATAATGGGATTTTCTTGACAAGTTTCTTCAGAGAGGGTTTGCCATTGCCATCCTATGAAGCTGAGCGAGTGTGACTTGTTCAAAGTCACCTTGTGGGTTTCCATGGCTGAGTGGGGATTCAAACCTTCAGAGTCATAGTACAACACCCTCAAACCACTAAACCATGCTAGCTCTCATACCATTTACTCCAAAGCAAATCTCCTATTGTTCATTAGGGCTTACTCCAGGTCAGAGTGTATAGAATTCAAGCTTAGAAAACAATCTAAAGTACCATATACTTACTAAATATGCAGTAGTACTGTTACCTTCAAAGAGGGTCACTTCATTAGGAATAGAAGAAGATACATCTTAGCAAAACCATCCTTGATAGCTGTTCTTTTCTTTAAAATCACAGGAGAAGAAAATTCCTTGACATCCTTTAGGATCTTCCTGCACAGATGACTAACGTCTGTTCCAGTAGGTAGATGGTGAGTAAGAAAGGGGGAAATATGTGAATAAGAAGACCTCAGTAGTTCACCCTCAGTCTCTACCTCGCATGGACTAAACCCTTGTTTGTTACACAACTATCACACAGAGCACCGAAGACCACTAATGCATCAATGAGCTGTGTCAGGTTCCAGCACCCACAAGACTGACTTTCTGTAACATCTACAGAGTACAGCTATAACACTCAGGTTTAGACATTTAATGCCATTTCAGCAGTCCAGGGACCCTTTCACATTACAGAATTATAACACTATGGTCCGGCTTTAACTACCATGGTGGCATTTTATGGAATTGTGGGGTTCATAGTTTAGTGAGGCAGTAGAACTTGGGTAAAAGTGGAATCATAATTGTGCAATGTGAAAAAGTCCATGATTCCACGCTATGCTCTGCTGCAATGATTGCCAAACTCTGGTCCTCCTGGTGTTTTGGACTTCAGCTCCCAGAAGCCTCAGTCATCTTGGCCAATGGTTTGGTATTCTGGGAGTTAAAGTCCAAACTACCTGGCATGTCAGAGTTTGAGAATCACAGTGAAATCTAGCAAACTCTCCTGTCCTACAGAACTGGGGCTTTCTAGCATCTGTGCCTCACCAAATTACAAATTTCAGTAGCAGTTAAACTAGCATTAAAGCACTCACAGTAGCTGTAATAACAGCACACTGACCAGCATGTCTCATCCTACTTAGATGACCATCTGGCCACGTAGAAACTGTGGCATAAGCTGATGCAGGGTTTCCTACCACCTGATTGTCTCAGTTCATGACAAGCCACTCCACCAGTACCATATGCTCTCTTGTTCGGATTTCTTGTTCCATTGCAACATTGACTTCAAACAAAGCATTATTACCAGACCATACAATGTCCTAATGGGCTCACCAACAGTGATTTAAAAAGCAAACAAACACAGCAGCTGACATGGAACGTTGCTTTTCAATAGCTGTCAAACTGATGATATAAATAGAAAATCCATCAGTTTCATTTTCTTTCCAACTCATTTTTTTTTCTTTTTAAAAAATCTCCCAAATTCTTTCTGTCTAGTGTATGGAGACTTTTGTGAATTGTATTGACTCTTTACCAAAACTGAACAAAATTCTCACCTGTCTGCACTGGCCAGATGCATAGAGCTCAAGCCTACGAAAGCTCATGCTATCAACTTCTTTCAGTTAGTCTCGAAGGTGCTACAAGATGCCTTTGTACACTGACTTTCCAGACTAACATGGCTATCTCTTTGAACTTTGCCAAACATGGTGAAGATCATGTTATAGCTACCTGCTACATAGCTGTTAGAAACAGAGCTGCTCAGAAAAAAGTGGAGGTGGCCCTAATTCAGCCCCACGAACATGGCAGAAACTCATAAAGACTCAAACCCAGAATTGTGAGAGCAAAACTCTAAAAGTTTTCTAGCTTTCTAGCTAATGAACCTGCCAGTCCCTCCCCATATATCAATTTTTAAAATCAAATCAAATCTTTCCCTCTTAATTTATGCAGAAATTTTAATTTACGCAGAAAATTTCAATATTTTGGAAATGAATGGCAATATTTTGGAAATGAACCAACCTAAATTCTCACCTGCCACTGTCATGCACACATGTATATAGCTGAACACCCTCTGGCTTGGTTTACTTTGAGTCAGTCACAGTCCTTTACCCGAATCCTTCCGCTAGACTTGCTGTGAAGGTAAACTGGCCGTTTGCTTTTTTGGAAGGATGGTTGTATGAATAGTACCCAATATTTCTGGTGTTGGCATCCAGCATGAGGAAGTGGTCTGAGAGTTGGACTACAACTCCAGAGACCAGGGTTTGGACCACTATTCAACTATGGAAACAGAAAATGCAGGCCTATGACTAACATCTTCAATTTCTTTCTCCTGTTTGCCTGAAGAAGCCAGCGTGTCTTCGAAAGCTTGCAACATGTAATTGTGCATTTTGGTTGGTCCATTAAAGGTATCTTTAGGCCCATACAGACAGGCCAAAATAAAGCTGCTTCAAGTCACTTTGGAGGTATGCGGTTTAAATTATGCATGTATCCTAAGAGTCCATAAGCTGCGCCAAAGCCATGCTCCAGTCCTAAGCGTGGCTTTGGCATGGCTTCCAGACTCTTAGGACACATGCATCTTTTAAACAGCATACCTCCAAAGTGACCCAAAGTAGTTTTTTGTGGGTTTTTCGGACTAGAAGATTTTTTTTCCTGACCCAAAGTAGCTTTATTTTGGCCTGTCTGTACGGGGCCCTTGTTTGGATGTTATTGGATTTGCCATATGGCCAACACAGCTACCCCTAAGATGTTCTCTGAGCCTCAGACGAAGGCAAAGGCAAACTCTTGCCAAGAAAACCTCATGATAGGGTTGTCATAAGTCAGAAAATGACTTGAAGACACACAATAACAACAACTATTTCTGCAGTCAAGGCACATTGGAGCATCTGCCTGAGAGATAAACCAACAACGGACTGACGCTATTTGCAAGAAGAGAAGAAAGAAAGCAGAAAGTAATGTTTGCATTAAGCAGCACTAATGACATGTTCGGTGGCCCAAAGGAATGCAAGATAATAACTCCAAAGAAGCATCAGGCAGAGGCCTGAGGCATCAAGATGTGTCTGTTACAACGGTTAAAGAGAGCAGCCCAGAGACTTAACTTGTAATGACTATGTAGCTGACTCAGAATACATCCAAAGGCTTGTCACATACACACACACACTGTTCTCCTTTCCCACCAACAAACCCAAATTCAAAGCAATAGCCTGGAGAAACAGTGCTGGAGAAACTTGGAGCACAGGCTTTTCAAGAGGAGCCTGCAGCAGTCCCCTGAGAAAGTAGTTTGACCCTCCATTTCGGTCCTGAACTCATAGTAAGAATGCAGTTTAGAAGGAATTCATCCCATGACAGGCTTCAGGCACAGCCACCCAGCAATTACAGGAAAATAAGGGGGAAAGGAACCCTCCCAACAGGCTGGTTCAAAAGAAAATCCAAGCTGCCGGTAACTTGCTTGCATTGCTTTCTGGGTTGACTGCTCTGAAAGATGGATGTGTATCTGCCAATGAATCCTCTAGCCGGAGGCAATACAAGGGGAAATAGATGAATATAGTTACCTATCTGTTATGGTCATTATTGTGAACTGAATTGTTCAACTGTATTTATTTACTGGCCTTGCTGTGAGAACAAGAAGGAGAATATACATCCTTATAAGCAATATCTGTATTATACTATTCCATGCCTTCCAATTGTCCTGGTTTGGCAAGGACCATTAATCCTCTGTCCTGCTTTTTCAGCTGCTTTTAAAACGTCCCATTTTCTCTCTGCACCTTCCACTTTCCTCATTTGTTCTCAGCTTACTCCAATTGCAGGAAGCTGAATACAAAGTGCAAAAGAAGTTTGCATTTAATTAACTCAGCAGTGGGGAGAGGAGAGGAGAGGAAGGGACAGAATCTTGTCCTTCCCTGTAGTTTCAGGCAAAAGCAAACTGCTGCAGTCTCCTCTAGCTTGTGTGTTCTTCCTCATTAAGAATATTTGCCGTATTCACCACACTTTGAGGTTACTTGGCCACATATGTCCCACTTTTCATTTGTGAAATGTTGGAAAATATGGTATTCCTACATCAAATTAAGAAGGAAATGGCTTCTGAAGAGTGGCAGAAGAATGTGCACCTTCCATCACTTCCACCTTTGCTCACTTGATGATTATTTTAGCCACGGCTGCCAAGAAGTCACTTGCATTTCTGCCAATGCAAATTCAGCATTTGTCTCCCTCTGCTTGTATTGCAACATAATGCTCAGATTTTATCAGCAAGCAATGATGACTTCTATTGTAACTAGCTGATTCACATTAGCCTATCAAAGCAATCATTCAGCAGACAGTAAGCAAATGATTTTTTTTTCTGGAGCCCTAAATGCTGAAAAATTGCATTCCAAGAAAGGAAATCTTTGAAATGTTTCATGTTTACAGTTTGCCTTGGGTGTGAAAAAGCCTAAAGTGTGAGGGTTTGCTCCTGCTGAATGTATAAATGAGCTCTTATGGGGGGGAAAACTACCCTGATCTTGTTCAGCCCCTGCATGTGATGCATATTAACTTGCTGGGTTCAGTGTCCATAGAGCAGGTGTGGGGAAGGTGCACCCCTCCAGTTGTTGCTAAACCATAGCTCCCATTATTTGTTTTGTTATTGTGTGCCTTCAGGTTGTTTCTGACTTATTGTGGCCCTATCATGGTTTCTTCTTGACAAGATTTGTTCAGAGGAGGTTTGCTATTGCCTTCCCTTGAGGTTGAGAGAGTGTGACTTGCCCAAGGTCAGCCAGTGGGTTTGATGGCTGAGCCAAGAATTAAACTCTGGTCTCCAGAGTCATAGTCCAACACTCAAAGCTGGCTCTCCATTATTCATTACTACTGACTAAATTGGCTGACAGTCATGGGAGCTGCAGTTCATCTGCCTCTCAAGGGCCACACTTTGCCTGCCCCTGGTTACAGCCCTTATTTAATTTCACATTGTCTTCTCAACTCCTGTTCACTTAGAAGTCATACAAGAATACACTTAGAATCTGGCCATCATAGACCATAGGTGGGTGTCCATGCTATCCACCTATCCCTTGGATTGGCTACCACTTTAAAGGATATTGCTCCATCCTTTGGAATCTTGGGATTTGTAGTTTGCTGAGGGACATAGACCTCGCTGCTAGAAAGCTCTAGTACAGTTCAGGAAGTTGCAGTAGAAAAGTAGGTGTATGTCACAAATCTCAGGAGTCTATAGGATGGAGCCAAGGCTGTTAAAGTAGTATCCAAGTTTTGCTATAATTGTGCAGAAGTGTGTGTGTGTGTGTGTGTGTGTCTGTGTAAGAGAGAGAGATGGAGGGAGAAAGAGGGACTCACATACACACTTTTGTCCCCTTTTTCCAGGACATTTCCTACATTTCAACCTTCTGTCTGGAATTCCAAAACAACCTCCATTATGAGTGCGACTAAGAAGCATGAATATATATATTGTAAGTTGTAATGTCCTCCATTTTTCTTGAATGTCCTACATTGTGCTTACCTTGTCCTCTTTTGTGGTGATGACATCTGGTCACCTTGTTCTGACTGTTCATTTTCTATGCATCTCTGATTCACAGTGAGTAAATAAATAGTGGTACAGTACAACCATCTCCAGAGCTTCCGTGATCCATTGATCCTGTCCAGCAGATTAGATCCAAGATCTCAAATTCCCTAAGTAGACCATTATTAAGGTTTAACATTATTCAGACTGTTGAAGAGAAAAGTTTCAACTGTCTAGTATCTCGGAAGGGGCTTTGAGGGTTGTATTTCGGAGCCCCAAGGGACAGAAGGAGAGCCATTGTAACGATTCTGGAGAGCAGGGTTGGATTCCCAGCTCAGCCATGAAACCGACTGGATGACCTTAAGCAAGTCACAGTCTCTCAGCCTCAGAGGATGACCATGGCAAACCTCTTCTGAACAAATCTTGCCAAGAAACCCCCATGATAGGTTTGCCTTAGGGTCACCATAAGTCAGAAATGACTTGCAGGCACACAACAACAACAACAACAACAACAACAACAAAGGGACACAGGGGACCCACAGGAGGCATTCCTCCCCCTTGCTCATAATAATACATTGATGCTCAGAAAATCTGTCAGTCCCCCTTGCTATGGTAGGGATTACATCTTCATTTAGAGGCGACAGGAAAGCTGAGTGGGATAGTGGCAGATGGTAGCAACATTGATTGTGAGGATAAACGGAATGTGTGGGGAGGGAGAAACCAGGTGCACTGCCCTAAACTCCTTAGAGGAAGAATGAGATTAAAATTTAATTACATTAACAGAAGGCTGCCCCCCTCCCCAAAAAAAACACCTAACATTATTTATTCCTTAAAAAAAGCAAACTTTGTACCATGCACTTCACCACTCTATTCTCCTAGAGTAGTTTATAGGCAGAAGATTATCTTTGTCCCCAAAGTTGCAATATAAAAGACATGGCACAAAAGGAACAGGGTATTGGGAAGAAGGAGGAAAACACAAACTTGGGCCCTCGAGTCTTGATTATGGTAAATTCACCAGGTAGGTGATAACCCTGCATTTAAGCACAAAGAAAAGGCTGCTCCTTCCAGTGTGGTGGCAACTGATCCAACTGGGGAAAGGATAGCTGGAAATAGAGAGGGCGGGGGGGGGGGGGAAATCTCCTTTCTCAGGGAGCCTTCGGTCCAAAACACACTGCAGAAATAATCCAGTTTGAGACCACTTTAATGACCCTGGCTCAATGCTGGGGAATCCTGGAAATTGTAGTTTATTGTGGCACCAGAGCTCTCTGACAGGGAAGGTTAAATGTCTCACAAAACTACAGTTCCCGCAATTCTCTAGCATTGAGCCAGGGCAGGTAAAGTGGTCTCAGACTGGATTATTTCTGCAGTGTGTTTTGGACCTTGAATGCAGACATACCAAATACCCCAGTAAGGTTGCATCTGACCGGCAGAAATAATCCAGGCTGTCACCACTTTAACTGCCATGGTCCAGTGCTATGGGAATGCTGGGAATTGTAGTTTGTCGTGGCACCAGACCTCTCTGGCAGAGAAGGCTAAATGTCTCACAAAACTACAATTCCCAAGATTCCACAGCATCAAGCCATGGCAGTTCAAGTGGTGTCAACTTGGATGATCTCTGCAGAGTTTTCTTTCCCTTGATCTTATAGCCTGATGTTTTGTTTTTATCAGTGCTTTACGGTATGATAATAGTATTGTATTATTTTATTAAAAAATATACTCTGCTCCAAGCCAAGAACTTCTGTTAGAGGATGATTTGATAGTGTAAATCAGTCTGTCAGGCCTCAGCAGATCCTTCCTCCATCTGGAGCCTTCCTGGTGTGTTCCACTACACTCCCCATTATTCCTGTCCAGCGACACCAGAGAGGCCCTGCAGCAGTTGGGGAAGATAGGGAGTGTGGTCAAAAGCCAAGATCTGTGAAGGATCTGTCTCTTTTTCTCTTTGATCGATAAGGAAGTCGACCAAGTAGCTGGGCTCAAGGGAAAGATGATGGAGAGGCCTGTCTACATTTGTTCTCCTTGGCGGGGTGGATCAATATTGCAAAGGTGTTGGAGAAGAGAAAGAAAGAAAGAAAGAAAGAAAGAAAGAAAGATTCACTCCTCCCTACTTCTGGAGGGGGGAAAGAAATGCACCCAGACTCCTGCCCCCCAGGGAAGAGCTAAGGCGACTATTATCGTAATTGGAGGTAATGAGGCTGAGGCGCCAGCTCCCGGTCTGCTTAGCATCATCCCTCAAGGAAGAAAGGGAAGAAAGAAAGAAAGAAAGAAAGAAAGAAAGAAAGAAAGAAAGAAAAGCTTCTGACTCAGGCCCATATAACTCTCTCTTCCTATGATCCAAAGGCTCCCACCTCACTCTCTTAGACCAGCAGCATAGTTTCATTTTGAGGTATCCAAAGACAGCTCACTGACTCCCTGGCTGCATCTGCACTGCACAAATAACTCAGTTTGACACCACTTTAACTGCCATGGCTCCATGTGATGGCATCCTGGGATTTGTCGTTTGTGGTAGCACCAAAACTCTCTGACAGAGAAGTACTAGATGTCTCACAAAACCATCCATTGCAGGATTCCAGGCATGGAGCCATGGCAGTTCAAAGTGGTGTCAAACTGTGTTATTTGGTCAGTGCAGATGCAACCCTGAAATCTTGGGGGCAATACATTTTCAGTGGGCCAAATGTCCAGTTGGTAACAGCTGGGAAAATGTGCATCTTAGGAGGAAGAAGAGGAAATTATTGAGAAAAGAAAACAACTGGTTCCAAGTAGCGGTCAGTGCTGCCTGAGCAATCCCAAATAGATGGGCAAAGCATCCAAATGCAATGGCCATAGATAAGATTGCAATAACACAGTTACAAAACATGACCCTGCTTGGAGCATGCGACACGTGGTGCGAGGGTACCTCACCCATTCCTAGAGGCTTGGACAGAATCCAAATCCTTGATGGTCCAAAGAGAAAGGTGGGATGGAAATAAAATAAATAATAAATAGACTCCAATCAGTCAGTCAGTCATTACAATCGGCCCTCCATATCCACAGATTCTTTATCCATGGCTTGAAAATATTAAAATAAAATATAAATTCTAAAAAGCAAAGCTTGATTTTGCCATTTGATACAAAAGATGGCATTCTACTACTCAGTTATATTGAATGGGTCCTGAACCATTTTGTTATCTAAGGGCTATCCTGGTATCAAACCACAGTGGAAACTAAGGGCTCACTGGTAGACAGTGTATCTGAGAGATGATGATGATGATGGCAACAGCAACACTGATAATGACAATGTAGTGCTGTTTTTGTACTATTACAATAAGAACAAGAACAACAATAATGATGATGTAAGAGCCGGTGTGGCGTAGTGGTTTGAGGAGTGGGCTACGTCTCTGGGGGCCAGGGTTCAATTCCCAGCTTGGCCATGAAATCAACTGGGAGACCTAGATGAAGTCAGTCACATGTTCTCAGCCTCAGAGGAAGGCAAGCACAAACCTCAATTGAACAAATCTTGCCAAGAAAACCACAAGATACCCCCCCCCTTTTTAGGGTCACCATATGTCAGAAATGACTTGGAGACACACAACAACAAAATGCTCTTGTTATAGTATTACTGTAATAACAAAAATGCTATTTAATACAACTACAGGTTGAGCCTCCCTTATCCTAAATGCTTAGGACCAGAAGAGTTTTACATTTTGGATGCCCTCCTCCAAGATTTTGGAATATTTCTATGTACATAATGGAATATCTTGGAGATGGTACCAAAGTCTAAACATGGAATTCATTTTTATGTTTCGTATGCACCTTATACACATAGCCCAAAGGTAATGTTATGCATAGTATTCTAAATAATTTTATGCATGAAACAAAGTTTGTGGACACTGAGCCATCAGAAAGCAAAGGTGTCACTATCTCAGCCAATCATATGGACCATTTTGGATTTGGGAGTAATTCAAATTTCCAGATAAGAGAGACTTTGAGACTCTACTAATATTTACAACAATTTCCCTTTAAATGCTTTCTTCTTCAGGTATGTGGGAATACAACTATCATCCACAGCCAGAATTTATCCCACCCATGTCTTAATTCCACACTTCCTCTAAGGAGCACATGGGACACAATATCACACGCACACACACACTCCTTTCCTCCATCCTAA
>NC_056527.1:21441714-21457131 GCF_019175285.1 Sceloporus undulatus
AGGGCAATCACAGCTCCAGGTGCAAGATCTTCAGGAATTGGGCTGGAGATGGAAGTAAGGATCACATCGGGAGCATTGTCATTCTCATCAAGAACCTCAATCTCTACTTTGCAATGTGCCACCAAACCTCCTCCATCACGGGCGTGTATAATCATTACATATTTTTTTCTGCTCTCAAAATCAATGTTATCCAAAAGTGTAATTGTTCCATCTTTAGGGTCCAGTTTGAAATTATTCTCATCTGCTTCTGGGATGTCACTGAAAGTATAAGTGATCTCAGCATTTGATCCTTCATCATTATCAGAAGCTTCAATCTGCAGCACAGACACCCCTATGGGGGCATTCTCCTTCAGGCTTACCTTATATGTTGCCTGGGAGAAAACTGGTGCATTATCATTAATATCAGTTACATTAACTCGTATGTTGAGAGTCCCAGTTTTTCTAGGAACTCCTCCATCCATAGCTGTAAGGACCATGTAGTGGGTGTGTTCTTTTTCCCTGTCCAATTGTTTCTGTAATATTAATTCTGCAAACTTGCCACCATCTTTTGTTTCTTGAACATCCAGTTGGAAATAAGCAGTGGAGCTCAAATTATAATCTTGGAGTGAGTTTATGCCAATGTCCTCATCTTCAGCAATTCCAAAAGTAAATCGAGCGCCAGGAAGATTAGACTCACTCACTTGAAGGTCAATATTTTCTTTCCTGAAATGTGGGGCATTATCATTCACATCCTGGATAAAAATATTTACGTGGAAAATATTCAAGGGATTATGTGCCAGAACTTCTAATTTTAAGACACAAATGGATGATTTTCCACAAATCTTTTCTCGATCTATCCTGTCCTTCACATATAAGTTTCCATTCTGTTCATTGAGAGCAAAGTACTGCTTTCCAGAAGAGATCCCAAGCTTGCGTTTTGTCAAGTCACTAACCTCCAGTCCCAAATCTTTAGCAAGATTCCCCACAAAAAAGTCTTTCTCTGCTTCTTCTGGCACTGAATAGTGAACCTGCTCAGACATCACACAGCAGAAGACAGACCAGAATATGAATGAAAACAGTACTTGCCTGAAATTGGGTTCCCTGATTCTCCTTCTGTACCTCACTTCCAACTTCATTTTCATTGATTTTCTCTTTTATTCTCCAAAACCTTCCAGTTCAAGACTCCAGTACTTTGCAGTATGATGCCAGAAATACAGCTCTTAGTAACAGATTCTTAAACTGAAAGCTTTTCTTTCTGGAATTGGTTTTTAAATCAAGCATCCTTCTTTACCTCTTTTCCTGATCAGCTGTAATGTAATGGAGGGATATGGCTTCAGGAACCTTAAATAGCAAGCCATGGCTGCTCCTTTGTTGTCCAACAGTGACACTCTCAGTCCAGATAGGGAACTGATAGTTTTGTTATAGTTCTGCATTGCATTTTACTTCACTATGTAAAGAATTTTGAGACACACTAGGATATTTTCTTTCCTTGCTTTAAAGCTGTTCAGTGAATAGGTTTAAAGATGTGTTTTGCTTTTGGCTGTCAGTCTTGTTACAAGTGTCTTTAATTCTTTCAAGATTATACATTTTTCTTTGTTTATTCTGTATCTCTGTATTAACATTGGTCCTGCCCCTATCCAAATAAGAGTTGCACTATCTTTTCATCCATGTTCACATCCATTTTACACCATGTTTTATAAAGATTATCAGTCATGTGGTTCATGTTGTGCAGAAGAGGTTGCTGGTCCTTCCTCTGAATGATACATTGAAAGGAATATATGGCACACACATAAAATGTGATTTCCTTGGTGAGGAAAAAAAGTGTACATGACATACAGACTTTCCTATGGAGCACTTACAACCACTGTTATGGAGGATGAAAAGGAAAAATATTCTATCTGAATGAAATGTGGATACAATTTATATAGGTAGAGTGGTAGATAGATGTACGACTTGGGAAATAAACTTACTACTGAATTTAATTTGATTCAGACTTTGTCATACTAGTCTCCCTACAAGCAAGGGACATATTGTATGTGTGTCTGTAGTTTCTGACTTATGGTGACCCTAAGGAGAACCTATCATTGGGTTTTCTTGGTAAGTTTTGTTCAGAGGAGGTTTGCCATTGCCTTCCCCTGAGGATGAGAGCATGTGACTTGCCCAAGGTCACATTAATCATTACTAATTTAATTCCTATTGATTTCAATGGCATGAAAACATGACTAGCTGTCTGGATGCAAATTCATTAATCCTCTTGCTGATTATATTCAAGAAGAAAGATGCCAATTCATAAATGACTGCTTACTTGTCCTGTTTCAAAAGAGGCACCAAATTTTCCGGTAAGACTTGGACCAAAGCTAGTAACACTATGCATAAAAGAAACTATTCAGAGAAGCCTTCCCAGGCATCGCATAATTGTCGCTTACTATCTGATGTTCTGTTGTTGGCTGTTTATTGATCCATTTCCTGTATTGCTATGTACTGTATATGTATTATCCTACTTGTGACTATGTATTTTCCCTGGATAATGATTAACCTTCCATTTTGAAGCCAAGCCCTCCCTTCAGTCCATCTGCCTTGGTCCAGGCCTCGTAGGTTGAGAGGAACTGCTGGACCTCTTACCCACTTCTCCGTCACCCTCCTTCTCCTTTGTGTAATGTTCTTTTTAATGCTTGTAGCCCGAGGGCCCAGGGAAACCGGCTAAACCTAAAAAGATTTGCATTACCAGCGCTTGGTGTACATTTTACAGCGCTTCATAAATAAAGGATAATAATAATAATAATAATAATAATAATATAAAATAATAATAATATAATAATAATAATAATAATAAACATAATGAAACTTGAAGTTTTCATTTCTGATCAAAGAAAAGTCTGTACCTACCCTGGATTTCTTTTTCACCAGCTCTGTAGTTTATCTGAAGCACTCTTTTTCATCAATAATCTTTCTGGCATCAATTCTATTAGTGAAATAAAACCCTAAAGAAAAGGTGGTCCTTTTTTTCCGCGTTTCTCTTTTCTTTTCTTTTAAATGAATTAAATCTCTCAATCTGGAACAAGAAGTTGAAGCACTATTTTTCTTCTTAGTTTGTTGATATCCCATTAGTTAGTTAACATATACTATTGACTTTTTAGAAACAGATGCAGCTTTTCATCAGTTCGACAGGGCTCTAGATGGCAAGCTACATTGGTGGGTGGAGGAAAGGTGATGAGGAGATGAAAAGCTTCCAGATGAAGAGATATTTGTTGCTACTCAAGACCTTTGTACATTTGATGGCCTTGTTCTCTGTGTTGGTAATCCTAGATGAGTCAAACGTGCACATTTACACCTAAATCTCAATGTTAGTCCCAGCTAGAGTAGACTCAATGAACCAGTTGTTGAATGGTAAATCAACACTTTGATAAATCTTGTTGCTTTAGTGTATATTCTAATTAAGACCAGAAATTAGACAAAGAATGATGGGAAAGAGAAGGAAAAAGGAGAAAGTGCTTAGAACAAATATAAGCATATTTGGAGTCTCTGTAATAGTCTTAGAGACGTACCTTTACCAGGAAGAGAAATACCACACTTTAAAAAGGGCAGGAAATCATAACTGGATTCTTCTTTTTCCCCCCTATGAAGTGGGATAATGGTTGTAAATATAAAGGGTTTATATAAGAAAAGCACGCTTGTTAAAGAGAGGGAAGCTAAACTAGGATGAAACACTGCCAATCTTTTCCCCACAGAAGATGGCTTTCAGCTATCTCTTGAAACACTGCCATGCACCCCACACTCCCAAATACTGAGGAAAATACTAGGGGGAGGAATTTAATCACCAATCGAAGAAGGAGTAGCTGTGGGATCATGGTTAGAGATTCCCTCCTGGTGAATCAGAAGAAGAGAGGCAACACTGAGCCTATTAGACATCATTGTGGAAGATGTGTTGCGTTACTGGGGTATTCAAGATTTGATTAAAAGCCTTTCAAGACTCAAGTCAATCAACTGCTGTTTTCTCCTGATCCGTGTAGGAACTGATGATATAGCCAGAGGAAATGCTGAATTGTATTCCAAAGAGTAGGATTCCAGAAAATCTCTAGATTTTCTCTAGATTTTCTGGTTTACAACTCCCACAATCCCTTACCATTGGCCATGCTTGGAAAGACCGATGGGAGTTGTACACCCAGACTTTGGAGAGAGATAATGACTTGCTACCCCTTGCCTTTACTCAGTCAGCCATAGTCCATACCTTCACAGGAATAGATTGCAACTGAAGAGAAAATTGGATGAAATTCTGCAGAAAGAAGAATTTTTAGGGGAAGAAGGGGAAAGGCAGAAGGAAGAGTTTTATGGTCGTCCACCCAACTTCCATTGATTCGCTTAGGGAGAAAGAGGACATTGGGTATATCCTGGGCCGTTATCTCTAGCTATCTCTTGATCTAACAGAGGTTGGTTGTATAGCTTCAGCCCTGACCTCAGGGCAGCTCTGATCCCAGTGCCAGGGCAGTAGCAATAGTAGCAATAGCATTTACATTTCTATACCTCCTATTAGTAAACTCAGCACTCTCTAAGTCAGGGGTAGGCAACCTGCGGCCCGCGGGCCGGATGCGGCCTGGTAAGGCCTTGGGACCGGCCCCAGCCCGGTCCTGCCGCCGATTGCCGCCGGAGCCTTTGGCCTCTTGCGTGATGGCGTGGGGCCTTTGGCCTATCAGGAGGAGGCAGGCAAGGGGTGCAAGCGGCGGGCAAGGGGGGCAAGCGGCGGGCAAGGGGGCAATTGTCTATAGAAGCCACAGAAACATGCATTTATATTAACATTTTTTTAAAAAATCAGCAAATTTTTTCGCGTGTCCTCCATTTTTTAAAAAAAGTGTCCTCCATTTGAAAATGTTATCCTACATTTGTCCCAGTTTATTTATTTATTTATTTATTTTACAAATTATTTAATTATTTATTTTTTGGCTTCGGCCCCCCAGTTGTCTCAGGGACAGCAACCCGGCCCCCGGCTCAAAAAGGTTGCCTACCTCTGCTCTAAGTGGTTTATAATCTATAAACCAGTTGGCCCCAACAAACTGGGTACTCATTTTACTGACCTACAAAGGGATGGAAGGCTGAGTCAACCTTGGAACCCTGGGATTGAACTCACAAACCGATCAACTCTGGTCTTAACATCACGATTTTATGATTTTATCATCAATCATTTGTATTAATTTGCCCTGATTTATCATACTGGGTAATTTTAGTATAATCTTATTTTATTAATTTTATCTCTCCTCATTGTTGGTTAGATTGCATGCCATAGGCAGGCTTTTATCTGCTTTTGGATTGATTTGCTTTGTAAACTGCTGTGTAAAGCCTATGGCACTCTATAAAATAAAAGTAGCAACAACAACAACCTTGTGGCTGCAGTACAGGCATTTAACCACTGTGCCACCAGAACATACAATAGGTTTCAGGATCAAAGGCCAAAGACACTCTCAGGTTCTCCAACTTTCACCTTGTACCAGCTAAAGGGATACTTGCAGGCCAGCTGAAGCTGCATTCTGTGGCTAGGTTTCTCTGGCAACAGAAGGCAGCCAAGAAGGGCAGTGAAGACATTTTGCTGGTTTGGGGAAAGAGCTCTCCTGCCCTATCCTCCCATTTCCATTCTCAGTGTCCACACATATTGAAGCCAGGTGTTCTGAAGAACCCCACACATACACAATAGTTGTTTTCCTATAAACTCTTTTTTTCTGCAGGTTATACAATTCTTGTGAGTCTTGGCAACGCAACTAGGAAACTGTAAGGAGATCTAATGAAGAGAGTGTGGGCAAGTCACATTCTTTCAGTCTCAGAGGAGGGCAATGGCAAAAACCCTTCTGAAAAAAGAAAATCCCATGATAGGTTTGCTTTATGTATGTGTGCGTATGCGCCTTCAAGTCACCTGTTGACTTATGGTGACCCCATGCATTTCATAGTGTTTTCTTAGGCAAGGAATACTTAAGTAGTGGTCTTGCCAGTTTCTTCCTCTGAAATTTAGCCTACAGCACCTGGCATTCATTGCCAGTCTTCCATCCAAGTACTAACCTTAGGGTTGTCAAAATGACCCTTGAAGGCACACAACAAACAACTTCAAATCACACAACAAGCAGAAGCAGAGTTGTATAAATTTCTCCTCTTGTAGCCTACTGCCATCTAGTGGACTGTGCCCTTTCTCACAACATCAACCACATTAGCTTGTTGTGGCTTTTTCCTCCAATTTTTAAAAACAAAAAGGCACGAAAGGGGCATAAGGGATCAATTTCTGCTGACCATTACATAATGCATACATAGTAGATATATAATTTAACAGGATTTGTTTCATTGCAAAATTCAAAGATTGCTCCACTCCAAGGTTAATAGGGATAATAACCCATTCCTCGCAAATCAGCTACAATTGGATATAATCAAATCATATGTTTGAAGAATGTATGAGGGAAAATGGCAGCAACAAAAATTCACCAAATCACTAAGCCCTTAGTCCAGCATACGTGGAACAAAAGTTTTTGAGTAGGCTGCAGCTTAAGATCCTGAGATGCAGTATTTAAAAAAAAAAAAAGGAAAAGCAGCATTTGAGCACCTTTAAGATTCATCGGTTTATTTCATCACAGGCTTTTGTGGATTATAGCCCACTTTTTCAGATGCCCAGACTGCAGCCTAAATAGACAGACTCACATACTCACTTGCACACATAGGGTTTGCTTTTCTAAATGTAATAGAAATGCATACCATGGTAACATAGTGGCAGGATGGACAAGTACTGGTCTTAATAGTACTTAATAGAGGTCTTTAAGAGGACATAAATGATAAAAATGTGTTTGTTTTGATATTAGTATGATTTAATTATTTGTTAACTTTTGTAATTAATGTTTTAGTTGTATGCTTTTTAAATTATTGTAAGCCACCTTGAATTTCATTTAGGGAGAAAGGCGGGATATCCTCATTTGGGTATAAGAATGGCAAAGGCTTAGCCAGCATAAGATACAGCAAATAGATATTTACTGTAGTCTTTAATTATCTGCCTCGTGTACTATTATTTCAATAATTTTATCTCAATTGTTTCTTGATGGCTTGTCCCTGAAAATAACTGAAGGTTTTGTTTTTTAACTTAACAAGCCCAGACAGAACTCTTTTACAGCTATGTCCTAGGTTGCAACCCC
Organism: Sceloporus undulatus; assembly: GCF_019175285.1. NCBI lineage: Eukaryota > Metazoa > Chordata > Lepidosauria > Squamata > Phrynosomatidae > Sceloporus > Sceloporus undulatus. The sequence goes on from NC_056527.1 coordinate 21,448,848, forward strand.
AGCAATGTGATGTCTGTAGCCAAGGAGTAGCTTTTTCATTTCCAGTTCCTACCTCCTGCTAGAACAATGTTTGTGTGCATGTTCTGGCAAGTCACCTGTCAACTTATGGCAACCCTGTGAATTTCAAAAAATTCCTTCTTTGGCAAGGAATACAGAAGTGCTTTTCTCAACACCATAGAACAGAATCAGCAGCTGCTCTCTGTTTGCAGTGTCATCTTTCAAAGCATCTTTCACTAGCCTCTAGGTGTCAGACTTGTACTTTGCATTTGCATGCTTTCCGGATGGTTACCCATGTGTACACTAGGGCTTGGAACAGTGAATGATTCAGAGATTCAGGCTAGTTGGTTACTCGTGAAACTCTGAATGAGCAATATAACATACACAATACAGCAGTGGGGATGGGGATTGCTGTTAAAGCCTGCTAGCAGGCAAGGAATATTAGTCTAGACCCTTCTGGCTTTAGAATTGCAAGTACTGTATCTGCATCCTAGCTGACCTTGCAGATCTCTCCAGCACTGATTCCTAGATGAGCCATGTTGTGTGTGGGAAGCAGAACTGGGAGGGTTCTTGCAGATGAAAGGTAATGTTTTCCACCCAATGGATGGCAAGTGTATATGCCTTTTAAAAACAGGTTAGCCCTATTCATCTCATTAGTTTCTAGAATCTTTTGTGATTATCAAAGACTCAGGAAGAGGACAGATAAATCATCAGTGCAATGGTGTATCCCCCCCCCCTACACATCTAATAAAAACAAAAGCTCTGTCTTCTTCGCGAATTTCTCTTCTTAATAATAATAATAAATTTTTATTTATATACCACTTTTCCATTGATCAAAGTGGTTTAACAACATATATAACTTACAATATAAATATTAAAAACATGAATATATTTTAAAAAAAACTATACACATTAGCAACAAACATATCTCAAGCCAGCTCAACAAGACGGGAGGGAGAGCATTCAGGAGTCAGGGGTATGCCTGCTCGAATAAGTATGTTTTCAGCCCCTTCTTAAATTGGTCTAAGGAGGTGGCCGAGTTCCAGAGCTTGGGGGCCGAAGTAGAAAAGGCCCTCCTGGTGGTAATAGCCAATCTAGCCTCCGGAACTCTTAGCATTTGCTTCCCGGCTGATCTGAGTGTGCGGGCAGATTATATGGGGAGAGGCGGTCCTCCAAGTACCCTGGGCCCAAGCCATTTAGGGCTTGATAGGTAATAACCAACACCTTGTACAGTGGTACCCCGGGATACGAATGCGCCGCCTTACGAAATTTCCGGGTTACGAAAAAAATCAATTGAAAAAAACTGTTCCGGGTTACGAAGGTTATTTCGGGTTACGAAAGAAATTTTGGTGCTTTTCGGCGCTTTTTCGCATCAAATCGCGGCTTTTCCCCATTAGCGCCTATGGGTTTTCGGCTTGCGAAAGCTTTTCGGGTTACGAACGCGGCGGCGGAACGAATTAAATTCGTAACCCGGGGTACCCCTGTATTGCGCCCGGAAGCAAATGGGCAGCCAGTGAAGGTCTTTTAAGACCAGTGTTATATGACTGGTTCTGGATGTATTAGTGACCAGTCTCGCTGCCATATTCTGCACCAATTGCAGCTTCCGGGTATGGTACAAGGGTTGCCCCATGTAGAGTGCATTGCAGAAATCCAAACGAGAGGTTACCAGAGCATGTACTACTGTTTCAAGGTCCCCCCGGCTCAGGTAGGGACGCAGCTGGTGTATCAGCCGAAGCTGATAGCAGGTACTCCTGACCGTTGCATCCACCTGTGAGGTAAGGTGGAGCGATGAATCAAGAAGCACTCCCAGGCTGCGTACCGAGTCCTTCACGGGAAGCATGATCCCATTCAGGACAGGTGGAAATACCGCCATCCCAGTTTTCTCTGGATTCAGGCTGAGTCTGTTTTCCCTCATCCAGCCCATTACCGACTCCAGACAGGCAACAAGAGGAGAGATGCCATTCTTGGTAACTGAATCAGTCGGAGACATAGAGAAGACTATTTGGGTGTCATCAGCGTACTGATAACCCCGCGCCCCATGCCTCCGGATGATCTCTCCCAGCGGTTTCATGTAAATGTTAAAAAGCATGGGGGACAAAATGGCTCCTTGAGGGACTCCATATGTCAGGGCCCTCTTACTGGAGCACACGTCCCCCAGCTGCACCATCTGGAACCTCCCAGAGAGGTAGGATCGGAACCACTGGAGCGCAGTGCCTCCGATTCCCAACTCTACCAGGCGCTCCAGAAGGATACCATGGTCTATGGTATCGAAAGCCGCTGAGAAGTCTAAGAGCACTAACAGGGACACGCTACCCCTGTCCATGCCCAGACGGAGATCATCGACCAGGGAGACCTTGTTGTGGGAAAGAGAGCAATTAGAATTGGAGAGGGCCCCAACCCCAGGACTGAGAGACAATGTCTAAAGCAGCTTCATCCAAAAGGTTTTCCCTCCACCAATTATCAGTTCAGTTCTTTCAGAATGATCCAGAGGTTCTAGAGCAATGGATATGTTCTTGGACACTGTGATGAAGACCTCCACTACTGCTTCCTCTTTCCATGGGACTGATTTTGTTACTACTTACTCTTTGCCTGTGACAATAATTTTTTTAAAAGTCTTCATCTGACAGTCACGGAATAATCTTTCTGTTTAGGACCCAATATATTACAAAGGACTTGATGTAGTAGATAGTCACAAGACTAAAATTATCCTGAAATTTTACCAGTACAGTACTAATAAATACCATTTTCACCATACACAGTACTGTATGAAGTACCAAAAAAGCAGGAAAAGAAGTTACCATTTTCTAGAGATTTCATGAATGCCACATTATGCAAGTTGTACAATGATCCCCTGTTATCTGCTGGGGCTTGGTTCCTGAAGCCCCCATGGATACCAAAATCTTCAGATGCTCAAGTCTCATTAAATACAGTGGGGCAGTAAAGGGATGTCCCTTATAATATGTGGCAAAATCAAGGTTTGCTTCTTCGAATTTATATTAGTTTTGAATCTTTTCAAGCTGTGGATGGTTGAATCTATGTATAAGGAATCCGTGGATATGGAGGGCTGACTATAACAGTAAAGACAAAAAGTGTAGGCACAGGGTAATTAACAACACAGGAGAACAGCTAAAGGTAAAGGTATTCCCTGTTGACAAAGGTTGTCAAGTCGTGTCCGACAGCAGGAGGCGGTGCTCATCTCAAAGAACCAGCGTTGTCAGAGACTACGCTGTGATCATGTGGTCAATATAACTGCACAGAACGCTGTTTACCTTCCCACCTAAGCGGTGCTTATTTATCTATTTGCATTTGTATGCTTCCAAACTGCTAGGTTGGCAGAGGTTGGGACTAGTGATGGGAGCTCACCCCATTACGCGGCACCTGGGTCTTGAACTGCCAACCTGCCCATCAATCAACAGAGTCAGCATCTTAACCACTTGAGACACCGCGTCCCTAGGGGAACAGCTACATGGGCAAAATTAGGAGACATATGTAAGAGTCAAAACCAGCCCTACAAAAGTTGTGTATAAGATTTCAGCATATTAAATAAGTTAAAATCAAATTATTAAGAGCAGCAGTAGCAAAGCAGGGTTGCACAATACATCAATCTTTCCACAGTAACTAGGTTCTAACTTGGCAAATTTTAGTAATGTACAAGGACCTGTTGTGTCAAGTTATGACTAACAGCTTTTTGCAAAGAAAACCCAAGTTTATTTTGTAGTAGCAATAGTTTCTTTTTTATTTTTAATATACTTTAGGAAACAATATACAAAGCTGAGCTTTCTCACCATTTTCAAACAGTGAGATACTCCAATTACACAAATTCAGCGTTTTGTGATGGCTAAGAACAGCAGTCAGCACCAGACTTGAACAGTTAGCTACAACACAAACATCCTTTGAAATGAAATGTCATAATAGCAAGACAGGTAAAACCAGGAGTTAACATATGACATATGTTTGGGAGGTGTCACTGATCCTTGTTGAATGTCATTAAATATTTTATACACAATTTTCTAATTACTTTTTTTAAAAACAAAACCTTCCTCAAGGATTTATTTTCAATACAAAAGTATTCAACAAGAATAGCTCTGATAAAGAATCCCCAAAGAGAAGAGTTCAAATTCTAATATGTACTGACCAAAGGAAAATGAAAACCAGTGTTTCTTTGTTTTAAACATGTTTATTACAACAGATACAATTCACATCTGACTAGCTTTTTTCTTTTTCTTTCCCTCCCACAATCATGTCGACATGTTCATTGGGCTGTTTCCTTATAATCTGAGAAAGGGATGTACTTTCAGCACACATGCCCCGCAGTACTACCAGTCCATTCTTACAGGGTGCAAATGGAAATACATTTCAATAATTTATACAAACAAGTGGGTTATGCTCAATCACTGCAATTGTAAGCTACTGTACACAGGAATGAAAAGATTATAGAAAAGTGCCATAGCAACAGTGCCTTAAGAAAGGAGGAAATTAGAAGAATTAAAAAAAAAACTGATAAAGTCAGACCTAGGATTTCAAGGGGGAAATGAACACAGAAAATGAAAACACTGCTCTGTAAAACAGAAATGGAAAAGCACTGCTCTTGATTCGGTGCAAGTGTGGAAACAGTTGTTTCATGATATTTTGTACATTACCCAAACTGTTTCAAACTGTCGCAGCCTTGAGACATAGATCGCCTGGCGCTTGCATTGTATTTTAGGAAATGCAAGATTTCTGAATGATAAATTAACTAAAAAAAGAGAGCTAATTTTGCAGACAGGTTTACATGTAAAAGGCTAGGTATTTAGCCACCTCAGCATTGATTAGTTTTGGATGTCTAAGCTCTGATACACATGGCTTCCCATGGCTTCACTCTACAAAACATATTTACAACGTGAAGAATACATCTACAAGAAATCTACATTTCAAGGGTTTTACAAATCTTCCTTGTATCCTTCCCCTGAATGACACCCCTCCTGTCCCCTTTCCCATGTCATTTTCTTTTGCCCAACTCAACGGTCCAAAGTCTACTCATTGCAGCTCAAAAATGTTAAGACTGGGCAACCAGTTTTACAGTTCCTGTACTCAAAACTCATGTGCAATTATTCACAACTTTTCACACCATGAAGGAATTCTGATTCTTTAGTTTTTCAAGTTCTTTAATTTGTTGTCTCAAAAATAGTATCCTACAAAGGAAAAGAAAATAATTAGCTATTCTTAGATTAGCATTTTCATACCAAAATTAGTACTTTACCAAACAACATGCATATTTTTAGTTTATTATGAAGTTACATCAAGTTGATGTGTAATACTGTGAAACAGTTTTGTATGCTTTTTTTTCTTTAAAAAAGGACAAAATTGCTGGGCCTAGAAATGGCTGACCTACCTTAATGGTACACATAATGGGCTAAATAATTGTTCAAGATCCAGGAGCACACAAGGGTACCTTCAGTAGTTCAATGGCTGTGGAGGGAGGTATTATGCCTGTTTAAGTCATTATCATCCTGTATGTTATGTTGTCACAGTTTTTAGCTCCTGACTGACACTTGGGAATGTAGCTCAGTGACTATTTATGTTTAGCAAAGTTGTGAAACTAAAAACAAAAACAACAACAAACAAAAAAACAGATGAATGTTTTGGGATACTGGAATGTTGAATCTAGAATAAAGTCTCACCTTTGCTCACGCAAAGTTGCTTGAATTTCACATACTCGAACTAAAGATCTTAAGTTTTTTAATTCAGTACAAATTTCAGACATGTGTACACTCCCCATGTTATGAGCTTCTTCACGTAATCTTGATGCCTAAAACAGAGTTAAAAGTTAGATTCATTTTTGAGCATTTGCAAACAACAGTATTACTGTATGTGATGGTGAAAGGATCTTATAACTTTAACATGTGGGAAAACTCTAACAACTTGTTGCCTGCAAATTCACAGTCAAATTATATGGCAATAACATGGGCTTATCCTACTTATTCAATATATTTGGGATACCTACTGAAAAAGTGAGATGTTTTCTATGGCCTATATAAAACTGAAGGCACAACTACTACAACAAAATTAAATAGAACTATGTTCATTATGATATTGGCCTCCCCCTCCCACCATCTAGGTAGACCCCTTAAGGAGTGTCTCTCTGTTTAGGCATACCGTAATTATAAAAATGATTACTTCTGAAGTGAATTATCTTACTTTGGCCTTTCTAGGAGGAGAGGTTGAACATTTGGTGTCCCCCAAAACTGAAATTTTAATTAACTAAATATAATGTAAATAATGGGTTGTTGTTTTCGTGTGCCTCCAATTCATTTCTGACTTATGGCGACCCTAAGGCAAACCTATCATGGGCTCCTAATATATGAGAGAGCAACAATAGTTCAGTAGCTGTAGGCTGAGTGTCTTCTAAGAAAAATCAAAGTGCATCAAAACTTAAACCAAAGCCCTAATAATGACCAAGAAACCATAAAATGTGAAATAAAAGATAGAAGTACTGCCCTCCTATTATGAGTTTACACTGATTAAACTTACTGGTGTAGATTCTGGGGCTGTAAAAATGTGACTAAAACCAGAATGTAATACCTAATGCCACCCTAGGGCATTGGAAATCATCTGAAGTTAAAGGAATAAATAAAACATTAAGTTGCCAAAATAGCATGTTTCATCAATGAAAAACAAGAAAAAGAAATAAACACAGATGCCTAAAAGAGACACAGATTTTCTACCTATGCTCTCCCTCCTATTTATTTATCCATGTTTCAGAAAAAAAGTATTCTAATATTAATAATCCAGTTTCTGCAGTCTAGCCTAGAAAAAATGGTTGAATCTTGATGCAAATAGGCACTCTCTCTCCCTCTTAACCTCAAACAAAAACCTCAAAGGGTTGCCAATATAAAATTCAGGAGCTCTAATGCAGCCCTGCAAATAGAAATTACAAAGGAACTCACTCAAGCCCTGCTCCAGTTGCTTATTTCTCACTGTGGACAAAGAGGCTCTTGGCTTCAAAGAAAGTAGAAGCAATGACTAGTCCTGCTATCTGCTCCCTTCACACCCTCCCACCAAAGTGGGAGAAGAGCCCTAAGGACCTGGAAATACAGTATAGTGCTTTGTGGACTGTGCGTATAGTACTCTTTCAATTTCTGCCTTACAAAGCTGGTAATTCTTTAATGTATGGGAAGAAAGGAACACAGAATTTCCCAGTCAGACAGTTCCTGCTACTCAGGGCAACTGATTCTAGCAATTCAGCAACTAGAAAATTATAAAGCCAATGTTATGTAATAATAATAATAATAATAATAATAATAATAATAATAATAATTTGTTTTATTTATATACCGCTATTCCAAAGATCATAGCGGTGAACAGCAAGTAAGCTAAATAGCAAGTAAGCTAATTTGCCCCCAACAGTCTGGGTACTCATTTTAGCGACCTCGGAAGGATGCAAGCCTGAGTCGAGCTTGGGCCCTTTTGCTGGTCTTGAACTCGCAACCTTGTGGTTTTGAGTGAATGGCTGCAGTACAGGCATTTAACCACTGCGCCACCAGGGCTCCTTCTCTGAATTACTGGATTAGGATGGGAAAAATTCCTGGCTAAGAACTGAAGGCACATTTTAAAACATCAAATAATGAAAAATACTTTCTCCACCCTCTCCAGCTACTCAACTGCAACACTCATGCACTACAACAGTCAACTGATCCATCTCCAGCAATGAAGTGCAAGATGCCTTAAACATTACTTTTTAAAGGACCACTAGAATGTAAACATGATCTGAGAGAGGCAATCTGAAACAGGACACTAACATTGCCGAATGTGCACTCACCTGCTTTTCTGCATGATCTGCAGGCCATCCTTGGACATGCTTTATAAGATTTTCATTGAAATGTGCCGCTAATGTGGGTGTTAATGAACATGTAGGTCGTGCAGATGCATTCTGTGGTGCTGTCGTATTTGAAGCACTTGTACTGGAGGTATGATTTGGACCAGGAGATGGACTTCTCTGACTACTGCAAGAAAAATAAATAAATAAATAAATAAATAATAAAGAAGAAGCAGTGAAAAATAAATCCTATACAGAAAGTGCAGGATATAAATTACATCTAGCCTCTTCCCCAGTCTGGCTGCCTCCCAAGGGGAAAGGCAAGCAGGGAGAGGCTTGAGGGATGAATGCCTTCCCTTCCTCCTCTTCTGCAGCCTGGCTGTCCCCTTGGGAGACAGGTGGTCCAAGGAGAGGCTTGATATCGTACTGATCCCTATATAAGTTGGGGTCAATTTTTGGGCACAATTTTTTCAATATATAGACTAGTAAAGG
>NC_056527.1:21457141-21560508 GCF_019175285.1 Sceloporus undulatus
ATAATAATAATAATAATAATAATAATAATAATAATAATAATAATAATAATATATACAGTAATAAAAAAACAGGCGTCGAAATATCGGCAATGCCTGTATACGTAGAGTAAAGAATCCATACTGCTGTGGTATATCCTGTTTTAAGATGTATGGAAGCTATTCCCTTGCACAGAACATAGTTGGTAGTTCTTCTGATGTAAAAAGTGGGTAAGCTGTCAAAGACTAAGGCAAATTAAACATCACTTCAAACTCTGGGTACAGCTATATAAGTAGTACTTAAAAATAAATGAAGCCTTGTTATCACTTTAAAGACTAATAAACTTTATTTGTTGTTAAATTTTCATGCACTGTAACCTACTTCAACAGATGCTGCAATCCACAGACACCTATGTCAAATAAAAATTGTCTTGAAAGTGAGTATTCCACTCAAGAAATAACAAATGGTACAATTCTACCTTGTGTACCATTTGATGCAAAGATTGGGCACATACTTAACAGTACAAAACTGAGAGCAGCTCAATCAACAAGCTCTCAAATATCATGACAATTCACAATGCAAGTTAACAAAGAAACAAGTATGTAAGAACAAACAAAAGTAAATAACACTGAATCAGATGGGAAAACATTCATTGGTTTTGTTCAGATAGACAGTTAAATCCTGGTTTAATAAGCCAAGCAGTACTGCATCCACACATAGTCTCTTTCCATGAATTAACAATCCAGAAGCCTCGAATAGCTAACAGAATATCTAATTACAGTTGTCCCTCCGTTTTCGTGGACTTCAGATCCCCAACCCTTGATTACTCGCAAGAGGCAAACGGGTTAAAATGGGGTGCACGCCCAAGGCGCACAGCTGCACGCAGGCACATGTCCCCATTCATCTGTGAGTTTGTTTTCACATGTCCGGGGGGGGGGGGGGGGGTCCCGGAAAGGATCCCCTGTGAAAACAGAGGGCCGACTGTACAGTGGTCACTTCACATTCTCTGGGGTTAGGGGTGAAAAACCACAAATAAAAAAACCACTATTCTCTTTACCTAAAAGAACACCTCTCTAGGAATCTCCAGGTCCTCTTCTGCAGCACTATAGTCAACACCTGCCAGAGGTTGATCACAGAATCAGGCTGGAGGACCTACAAATGCCTAGACAAGTGCTTTCTCTAGGAACTTCTAGGTTCTCCAGCACAACTCTATGGTCAACTTCTGGCAGAGTTGTACTGGAGAGATTCCTAGAGAGGACATATTACGCAAATAAACAAACCCACAAAAGTCAAGGCTGCAAATGTGGAGGATCAAATTGGAAAACTATGGTTAATGGCTGCTGAACAAGCCCTTTTTTAAAATGTGACGTCCAGGCATTTTTAAAATCTCATTTGCAATCCTGATTCAGCAAATCTCTAAATTTTACAACGCTGTTCCTTGTTTTTAAAATGTACAAACTTTCATGTCTTGCCATAAAATGTGAAGATAAATATGATTTTGGTGCATTGTTTTAAAACTCACCCAATTTTGCAGAAATTAGATAAAATCAGCATACAAATGAAGGCATATAAAAATGACATAAACTGAAAATAGTCTGAGCTGCCTACCTTGATTTAAATATATAAAAACCTACCCACAGCTGGAAAATGCCCTCCCTTCCAAAAAGCAAATCTTGATTTTGTCATTTTACATAATGGACATCATTTTACTATGCTATTGTATATAATGGAACTTGTGTGTTCACAGGGTTTTGGATCCATGAGGGAATCCTGGAACCAAGCCCCCGTGGATATCAAGGACTCACTCTATCAAAAGTATTTTTTGCATATCCTTGCATTTAACCCAAATTCCAAAATTAAGCTACAATCAGAGCACCATCAGCAGAGATACCCTCAGTAAGAGTCTCTTATGGCCATCTGTCGGGGATGCTTTGATTTAGATTTCCTGCATTGCAGGTGGTTGGACTGGATGGCCCTTGCGGTCTCTTCCAACTCTACGATTCTATGATTTTTCAATAAAATACAGACAGGGAATAATTGCAACTAAGAGAAAAGGGTCTATTTGCATTATTCATTCATTGGTATATTGTGGCAAGAAGAAATTGTGTGGAAAAGGGTTCAGTATCTACTCTCTGTCCTCCAAGTTCTCTTAGTTTTTACGCTGTACACACAAACCACCAACACATAACATACTGTTCAGCCAAAGGGAAGTGATTGCTTCCTTTGAGGATAATGGATGGAAACAATACAGTATAAGAAACTACCTACTGTAGAGAAGAGTTTTTTTAAGAGGAGGTAAGGGCTTGGATTTGAGGGTACAATACATAAAGCTTGTGCAAACTAGGACTTACTAAACCAGGTATTATTAAGCCACTAATTATCATAACTCAATCACAGTAATAAACAAAGAGCCAGCACTGTGGTTTGAGCATTGGACTACAACTCTGGAAGCAAGGGTTCAAATCCTCGCTCAGTCATTGAAATCCACTGGGCAAGTCCAACTCTCTCAGATTCAGAGAAAGGCAAAGAAAAGCCCCTCTGAACAACTCTTGTCAAGAAACCCCTGTGATAGACCTTGGAGTCGCCACAGGTCAGGAATGACTCTAAGGCACACAGCAAGAAAGAAAGTGGACAAAAACAGCAGGACGGAGCAAACAACAGCAGATTTTAGAACACACCAAATTCACATGACTACTGTAGTGGTCAATTCCAGAACTGACATGCGTTTTGCTTGATGCTGTAGCAGTGCAGGGTAACCTTGATAATAATATGTACTTCCCCCTTCCTTTGTAATCATCCTCGTAAAATTCACTACAAAATTAAGGCCTGTTACTGACTGCCAAAATAAAGCTGCTTCGGGTCTCTTTGGAGGTATGCTATTTAAATGATGCAAGGGTCCTAAGAGTCCAGAGGTCGTGCCAAAGCCACACTCCATTCCTAAGCACTGGAGTGCAGCTTTGGTGCAGCTTCCGGATTCTTAGGATGCATGCATCATTTAAACAGCATACCTCCAAAGAGACCCAAAGCAGCTTTATTTTGGCGGTCTGGAACAGGCCTCAGAAACAAAAAACCTTCCATGTTTGGATGTGGCAACAACTGTATATACTTGAGCATAAGTCAATCTCATGAGTAAATCAAGGATAGATTTTGGGCTCAAAACTAAGGAATTGGCTATGACCCATAGATAAGTCGAGTTTAAAACTTAGGGGCATGAAACAAGAGGATGTAAAGGAAATTTTTAACACTGGGTTAAGAAATGCACTGTATAAGTTGCTTCTTTAACATCCTGAGCGATTGCCCCATGGTGGGCTGTGAGGGAGGGACCTGAGGGAATGAAACATCCAAAAGCAAATCAGAAAACACCTTCTGGCTTGACATGTGTAAAGGGAAGCTCTAAGGCCTTTTCAGCAGTCTTGGCTTCCTCCCTTCCTCCCGCCCCCCTTCCCATCTGAACAGGCTGCCCTTGACTCCTATTCCAGCAATGACCCATGGATAAGTCAACCCAAGTTTTTAAGATCATCATATATACTTGACTATAAGTTGACCTCATCTGTAAGTCGAGGTCAGCTTTTGGGCCCAAAATTATGGATATTGGTATGACCTGTGAATAAGTCAAGAGTCAGACTTCAGGAGGCAGCCTGGCACCCTTCTCAGCGTCTCTACAGCTGGGCTTTCCCTGTGGAGGCAGCTTGGCTGGGAAGAGGCTCAAGGAGAATGAAGGCTCGCCCTTCTTCCTATCATATTGACCCATGTATAAGTTGACTGTTGTTGGGGTTAATTTTTGACCTACATTTTTTTGACATATACACAAGTATATACTGTAACTTTTAGACTAAAATTTCTCAATTTACAGTCAAGTATATGCTGTAATAACAACATATATTCCTAACTATGCACTGCGAAACTGCACGTTAAAGAAACCGTGTTCTATGCTGAACAATTTGCACAAAAACATGAAGTATTAAGATTTATTGAAAAATACTTAAAATACTCTTCTTTATTTATCATTTGCATACAAAATGTACCTTTTTAAATACACACATATATATATATACACCCACACCCACAATACAAAGACAACACCTTCTTGGAATTACATTTTAATAAGGCTTTACATCACAGGTGATGAGATGGCAACAGCGATGCATATGGAGGAGACAGCCATAGGTACTACAGCAGAAGTGGACTTAGAAGCTCTCTCTGAAGATGCCATAATAATCAATGTGGAGGGGCAACTAAGTGGCACCTGCAATCTTGGGGCCTGTTCATACAAGGAGGCTTTCAAAAGCAACTCTATTCACTCTTGCTTGAGGCATACATATTGTACAATGGGCACAAGAGGCAACCACATGAGCTTCATCAAGGTAGGGGAGACACTTCAAGCGTCCATACTATTCTGGGATCTCAGCACTACAGGATATGCACTTCTTAAAAGATGCCTGCAAGAGACAATAGCCCTGAGGGTGACTGTGGCCTTGAACACTGATGTAACAACCACCACCATACTAACAGATAATATCCGCAGGACAAATGGGATGAAGAAGACCTGACGAGAAATAGATTGAAGAATCTGGTTCCTATCGATGCTAAAAAGGTGGACAAAAAGGAACTGACGATTTCAGTGGGAAAGTCCCAATATAGGGCTGCTGGAGGTGGGCAGGGCTACCAGCAAAAAGCTCAGGTAATTCTGTAGAAGCTTCCAAATGATGCACTGAGTAGGTGTAAAACAACCCATTTGTGTGAGTCACAGAGTACGAAGAAGAACAAATAATTCTAAGGACAGTACAGTGTCTTAGTTTTGACTAGCCAGGCTAAGAAGAATTTCGATTTCAATTTTAGCATCATCTTTGTTTCACTTGAAGGTTAATTTTCATGCCAACAACTAGCAACTCTGCTTTTCTCCCCCAGGACTTCCAGGCAAAATGGGGTACAAGCCAGGGCATACTTTCTGTGTGTTCCTTTCCTCAGCAGCACTTTGTTAGCTGAGAGGGAAATAGACGCACACACAGAGGGAGAGAGGAGGAGTGTGTGCCGAGGCTTCAAACAGGAATCCATTACAAGGCTACAGAGAAAGGTGGGCACTTTTTCTTTCAAGAAATTTATTAGCATTAACTCATTGCCCCGTACATAAGTCTACCCATGATTTTGGGGCATAAATGTTTCGACTTATAGTCGAGTATATATGGTACTTCTAAAAAGTTGTAAGAAATAACATGTAATGTTTGACAAAATGCTGATCAATATTTAAGATCCATGGTACCTGAAGAATAATCCAGAACCATGCCAACCCAAATCATATGTCAAGCTTGAAGAACAGGTCTTAACAAAGGTGTTTATCAGACGAGCTCTTAAAGAGGTACTATTCCAGTGTGACTCCTCTAGCTGCCTCCTGTTGCATGCTGGGATTGGCAGTTTTAAGGAGGGGTATTTAGAATTCTCAGGCAGAGAAGTTCAGCTCCTTAAAACTGCCAATCCCAGCATGCAACAGGAGGCTGCTAGAGGAGTCACACTGGAATAGTAGCTCTTTAAGAGCATAGTGTGATAAACATCATAAATACAGATATCCTTCCATTCAAAATTTAGAATGATTTCACAATCAAGGAAGCTGCTCTTAAATTTCATCTTAAACAGCATCAGGCATATTTCTGAAACAGCATTTGTAAAACCGCACATTCAATCTGATCATTGCAAATGTTAACATACAGCTTTCAGAACAATGTAAGGAATTTTACAAAGTGTGTCACAATACCATGTCTTAATTGTACATAATGATTCAGCTTTATGTTTACCAGCACTTCTGAGGCATTTTAGGCTCAATAGGTTGCACTGAATTCATAAACCATATACATACATCCCTTCCAATTCGCGGGGGATCCATTCCAGACCCCCTTGTGAATTGGGAAAATCACCAATATTGGACCCCATTGATTACAATATGCGCACACCATTATGTCCCTCCCAGTTTGCCATCTGTGAAAGACTGAGGGACACAAACAGCATGACCGCAAATCAGGAGGGACGACTGTATAAAAGAGTCACAAGATTACATTTCAAATCTAGACACTGGTAACAAAAGTTTGAAAGGAGAATTTTTTTTATCTATTCTGTACCTCATTTAATTATTAAAATTGCAAAATTCCAGAATGAGCAGATGTCAACTCATTAAATTCAAATGTAAGAGCCAACTAGCTCTAATAGCCACATAATGTATTACTCTCTTCCTTCCACCACACTCCATACACATCACATATAGAAGCAGATTTCTAGGAGATACAAGTAGAGGGCTGAAGGACAGAGGGAAGAAAGGAAAAATCCCACTCTGACCCTAGATCAAATCATGAGACTGCAATGCACTTGCCACTTTGAAAGGAAAAATCCTAGGTTAGATCTATTTGTAGATGAAAGAGCATGCAATTCAAATTGAGTCACTAAAAAAAATATCAACATTTGCTAGCATTGTACAGTGCAATCAAAACTCAAAAGCAATTTAACACTTACCCAGAACGCTGAAGACTTCGAGGAGAAGCAGGTTCATGACCTTGCTGTTTGTCAGCAATTACTGGCTGCTGAGATGCTGACTGTGAAACTGGTCCTTGCTTAACACCTGAAGTAGTAACCTAAAATTTCAAAATTTGAATAGATTATTGTATTACTCAAGATAAACTAATGTCCTTATCAATTAGGATCAAAACTGGGATATTTCTTGTACTTCTCACATATGATACCAGAAAAAGAAGAAAGTAATAATACAGGAATCCAAAGCATGTATGCAGCACTTTGACTATAATTAACATGTTGTACAAACGTTAACCCAGCACACATTCCATCACTAATTTCTATAAATAAAAGAAATGCTTCCAACAATGCTGTAAAGCAGGTCAGTGCTACCAGGCTGAAAAGAGGCCAGATTACCCACTGAGTTCACGACTAAAATCTGAATGAAGACTACTGGCTCACACAATCACACAACCAGCCTTTCATACTGATGGTGGTAAGATTTTGTAGTGGAACCATGACCATCTCCTATCTTATTTCCCTCCAGAAGTCAAAGTTAAAAATCCTCCTGGTGACTCTAATAAAAGGAAAATTACTATGTCAGAACCAGAATTGGCAGTTCGGGACCCTTTATTTGAAGTGGCAGAATTACAGATTTTATAATCATGCAGATTATTCAAACACATCCAAAATGCCCTATTTTGGCCCCTCTGCCTGTCAGGCATGTAGCCATTTGTAGATGTACTAGGGGAGAGGAACTTGGGTGGTGCACTGTGGAGCCCCGTAGTAGATCTCTCTCCCTTGAGAACAGCATTTATATCACTTTATACAGCCCTTCGGGTGAGCAAATACCAGCTGTAGGATTGCATCTTACCCATTTTTACATAATCAAACTAATCTCAGTAAAAAAAACACCAAAAATTAAAATTAAAGCCACTGCTTTTCCCCCATAAATTACTAAAATCCTGTTAAAGCCTTTGCTGATTTCTCGACAAGTGGCCAGAACAATGGACACGATCCTCTCCCATTAAGTAGAGCCAAGTGTGCTCCCTCATTTACTAAGGAGCTGGTGGTGAAATAAATGGGTCAGAGACTAGAATACCAATGGTGGAAAACTCAAGAGTGAGTCCAACCAAACACTGGCTAGAGCCCACTGGAAAACCTAAGCCATGGTGATGAGGGCAGCAAAGAAAGCCTTTTAAGATACAATTGCATTTGCAGTGTCACCTGGCAGAGCTGTCTTGAGTGGTCAGGCATCTTTCGTGCTCAGCTCCACAAGAGCAGCAGACAGACCACCTAGAAGCTCAACGTGAAGAATCTGCATGACACTTTGCAGATAAAATAACTCGATTTGACTCCAACTTGGATGCTGTGATCAATACAGATCCAGTTGGATTTAATCTTGCCTCTTACTTATCCTGTGTTATTGGATATATTTCAATTTCTACAGCCTAGGAATATGGGCAGGATCCTTGGAGAGGTGAGAAAGACTGTACTTCCCTATATGAACCTGCCCAAGTTTTAAGATCTTCGGGGGAAGGCTTCCTCTTGGTTCATCATCATCAGGAACATGTTGGGGAATGTCCTCCAAGGAGGCATAAGTTGAGAATGCACCCGAGGTGGGGGCTGACCTGCTAGCTAGTCACATTTTGAGGTTTAAAGAGGTCAAAGTATTCATAGGCTAAGAAGATACAAACCTTGAACCACTGAGTTAGAGTAGATGAGGTAACTTTCTTGCCCAAGGAAGTAGGCAAAAAAGAGACAATGATTCAATTTTCCTAAAGGACCTAGTACATCTGATGTTCAGCTTCAGGGCCATCCTAACATCCAGGCTGGGCCATTACCTTTCTAGAGGGAAAACTGGGTGAGGCCAGAAGGAGGGTAACTCTACCGGCTGCATATGGTGAAAAGGTGCAATTTACCTTAACTATCAAGCCAGAGAGACTGAATAAGAATCAAATTTACAGTAGGAGGGGTCCATTGAAAAGGCTGCCAATTCTGAGACCCTTCTTGCTGATATGACTGCTACAAGGAAAACCATCTTGATGGACAGGACTGGAAGTGGAGCAGTCTTTAAGGGTTCTAACAACAATCTGGAAGGGGTTTCTAACAACTTGTAGAGATCCCAAGATGATTGAAGGGCTAAGGAACAAAGCTCCTCTTAAAAGCCTCTTTACATGTGGGTCATCAGAGGAAGGATGGTTCTGGTTGGTTGATAAAGTGTAGGCTATGGCTGCAATTTGCCATCGTAAGGTGCTGGGATTGAGTCCTAGGTTAAGATCCACTTGTAAGAAATCTAGGACCTCCTTCACTCCTGCAATGCAAAGAGAAATTGAATTCCTCCAAGTCCATCTGAGAAAAGCTTTCCAAGTGGACTCATATATCCTGACAGAAGAACTATGCCTGGAAGCTAGACACTTCTCTGTACCCAGGAAAGGATTTGGTGATATTCAGTGTAAAGGGAGGGGGAACAACCACCACCCTGTCTTGACAGGTAAGATTTTGCTATCTTCTCCATGTGTACAAGTACATGCCACCCTTTGAAGTCTTGCTGAAAGTGAAAGAAAGCCAACCTGATGACATGAAACTCTAGCAACTGATTTTACTGTTTTCTCTTTTATATGCTGTTACCCACCTTGATCCAACACAGGGAGAGGCGGGTTAATAATAATAATAATTATTATTATTATTATTATTATTATTATTATTATTATTATTATTATTATTATTATTATGCTGTGTGTCTCATCTGCTTGAGTTCAAACCTCTGAGCTGAGAGGCCTTTGAAATGAGCCCCCAACTCAGGAGGCTGGTATTTGTCTTGGAGGGGGACTCCAAGGGAGAGGCTGAGAGTGTCTGTCTACCTGAGGAGGAGCCTCCAAACCTCCACAGTTAGATAAACTTTAATGTGATGAAGTGCTGCTATGAATATCTAAAAGGGTCAGAGGAGCCACTGCAATGGTGTGAGTTAAAGATCATCAAAAAACCATCAGGCCTAGAAAATGTGTCAGTGCCATAAAGTCTTCTGACATCTTTTTCAAAAAAGGACAACTTCCTTTATGATCTTTTCTATTCTCTCTGGAGAGGAAGCAATGCACCCTTTTCCTCTGTCTATGAGGGCACCTAAACAGACTAGCCTCTGGACTGGAACAAGATTACGCTTTTGTTCATCTAACACAAAGGTGTGGTTCTGGAGCACTGTCAGTGTAACTGTCAAGACTTGTTGAGCCCCTGAAAGTGTGTGAGATTTTAGGAGGGTATCAATTAGGTATGGGAAGATACAGGTGCCCTGAAATCTCAGGTGAGCCACGAGGGGAATCATCACCTTGGTGAATACCCAAGACCCCCAAGACAAGGCTTTGAATTACAAATGGGCACTGAGGTACATGTGCAGTGATGAATGTCCATGAATATGCAAATAAACAAGATATCTAGCTTCATTCAAGACTACAAGGATCTTCTCTGTCTCTCTTTTTCTCAGCTTGGGAACAAACTAAGCAGCTTGGGATCTAAGATGAATTACTTCCAAATCAACACATGATCTCTTGTAAAGTCTAATATTTACATTTGACCCATGGATAAGTCGACCTAGGATTTTTGGGTCAATATTTTTACTAAAATTTCTAGACTTATACACGAGTATATACAGTATGTTAACATTCAATAGAAATATAGTGTTGTGACTATCATCAAAACGAATTAAAAACTTACCTTTGGCTGTGATGATACAGGGGGTGTATTTATCAAAGGTTTCAGAGGAACTGTGTTAGTCTGAGGCGTGCTTATCCTTGGAGATACATATGACCTTGGTGATGAAGCATCCGATGTTAAAGACATTGGGGACTGATTAGATGGCTGAGCTGTGAATAAAACCATTATAGTTTTTTAATGAATCTACCTAAATCTACATAAAACACTTTTATGAAAGGAAGTCTGAAAGGAATGAAGAGACAGCATACATAGCATCAGCAAAATAGAAAAAAATATTTTACAGTACCAATATTGTCTGTGAAAGCTGAGGGATAAAAACTTTAACTGCCATGGAGTGTCTTTAACTAACCAACTAAATAACATCTACTCAGCTGCAATGATTAAAATGTTTCACTTGGCACAATGTAAATCTGACCCTATATACAAGATAACTATCTGTATGAGTAGAATCCGTATAAGCAGATATATACTTGGGTCTCACAGTGACTGACAGCAGTATCAAAATGGTATTGCTACATGAGTAAAATTGAGGTTTAGCACTAACAAACAGTTCGAGATATATTAAAAAACCTGAACAGTCAAGTTGTACATGCAACAGAACAGGTGGTTTGAGTCCTCTCTTCAACAAGGAATAGAACAACAGATAGAAGTGAATATAGGTCTCCAGGTGGATACGATATTGGCAAATATATATGTGCAACAAGCATATCATAAAGACAGCAGTTCAAAAAAAATTAACTCCAAGATATATCAACCATGGTACCTTACATGTTTCTGAGACAGAAAACACAAAATTTCCATCAGAATGATTTTCTGCTCATGACTACTTTCTAGGTGTCTCCACTGAATTCTAATTACCTGAGCACACACTGCAAGTAGAGATCTAAATGGTCTATTTTACCTTTCCAGAGGTTAAAAAAAATAGTCTTAATTACATTACTATTAACTGTGTTATTACAATATATTCAGGCTCTGAATGTGGACAGTGAATAGAAGTATTAAGGTCAAACATATGCTCACGCATGTAGGTTAATCTAACAAAATGTATCTAGTGTAAAAAAAATGGCTTCAGTAAATTAACAGCAAGGGCTTTGTTTACTGAACAGTTCATTCCACAAATTCCACCCCAATTTCATTGGCGTGATATTGTTTATGCTATGTTGGTCTAAAAGCATTTACTTCTTGCCTTGAATGCCTTGAAGCATTCTGCTGCCTCGAATCTCATTTTGGGAGAAAGGTGGGATATAAATCCAGTAAATAAATAGATATAAATAAATACTACAGACTCATCAGATATCAGCAACCCACCACCACAGGACTCTTTAAAAAATTTTAGATTGCAACAAGAAACTTCCAAAATACCTTGTGTGGAAAGTTGTGCTGCTTGAGAAATCAGGGAAGTTATATTAAAAGCAGATGGTCCAGCAGTGAGAATTTTATGGAGTATAGATTGCAGAGAAGCTTGTGTTACAGCAGCTGTAAGAACTAATGATATATTAAGGTTATCAATCTCATTCTCTGAAACTGAAGCAACAATATATTGTATATCTATGCACCTTTTTAGCAGCCAATATAATATTGCCATATAACCACTCAACACACTAACACAATTCTTTCTTCCTCTCCTTTATGTCACCTTTAGTGCAGTTAACTGTTAATAGATTCTACTCTGGAAGAAGATAAAAGATAAATGGCCCGGGAAGCCAGTTGCTCTCCATGACTGGTAATAAACCAGGAGGAAAAGAGAAGAGACAGGTAGCATTTCCAAGGAAATCAGCACATGGGGACACCCTATGCACACTAACACATTTGCTACTTCTCATTTGGATAGCTGACTTTCCCACACCACTTCATAAATGGTTATACAGTATATGCTTGCAAATAACACTAGGAAGTGAGCAAAACACAAAACAATTTAGTTAAACTGGCACTTAGATTCAATCTTATATGCTGATTTACTGACTTGATTCAATCTTTTAAAAATTGCCCCCATATAGAAGGCACTGAGCCTCTTTACTTAATATACAGTGGTCCCTTCCCTTATGTGGGGAATCTATTCCAGACTCCCCCCTCGCGTAAGGGAAATTATGCAGATGGTCAAGCCTCATTAAAGATAATGGGGCTTGTGGACATGCGCTACTGCTTCTTCCGGGGCGCGGCGCAGCTTCTTCCAGCGCGGCTTCCAGCATATGCTGGAAGCCACGTATGACGCACACTCACTGTAATATTTTGATATGACAGATAGGACACTTTATTTACCTTCATTTATTTTGGATGTATCTACACTAGAATTATTAAGCTGCAAGGTGGCTTGTAGGGCAGGTATTAACTGTCGAAGGAGGTTTGGATCCTGAAGAAGCGGAGGAATTGGTGACTGTGAAACAGGCGAAACAGGGACTGCAGAAGCAGATGAAGTTGGTGCACAACCTGGATTCAGCCCAGAAGCAGACGATGTGGAAGGTGTTGTGCATGAGTGGGATACAGACTTGTCCATAGACACAGATTCTGAAACAATGAAAGATTTGTGCTACCTCCTTTTTAATATAATCCATTCACTAATCTTTTATCAATAATAAATACATTTTAATACAAGACACTGTGACAAACTGTTTTCCTTCCCATGTTTATTTTAAAATAACTTGTTTTTATCCTTTCCATTACTGCCTTCTTACCAATCAAAGCATCTAATAAAATATCACAGAGTGCAATTTTAGCTGAAGATAAAAAAGCAATAATAAAAACAAAACACTAAAATTCAACATAAACAATATTTAATAAAATAATTTAAAATTACTATATATACTCATGTATAAGCCCAGAAATTTTAGTCAAAAATTGACGCCAAACAACCTGTGTTGACTTATCCATGGGTCAATGCAACTACAGTACTTTATGAAAAAAGGAACCACCCCCTTCTCTGAGTAGAGTGGCAAAAGGAAAGACCTTAGTCCATCCTGAGAGAACATAAAAGAACAAATTTCCCTCTACTCTCTCTGTCGTGATGTGACTTCTAGCCCTTTTGAATTTTTAGCAGGAAAATGACAGTGGTGGCAGCTCCTTGGAGCTTTCTTTCAAAGGACCATTTAGAGGAATCAGGCTTTTGAGGATTTGAGTAGAACATCTGTGTATATTTTTCGGCTTTCCTGGGTTAAAATCAGGCAAAGTCACATTAAAATTAAAGGTTATAATCACTAGTTTTTTGTGGGTTTTTCAGGCTATGTGGCCATGTTCTAGAAGAGTTTCTTCCTGACGTTTTGCCAGCATCTGTGGCTGGCATCTTCAGAGAATGCTTGCCTGGAAAGCAGTTGGAGATATATATATATAGTGTGACCTGGAAAGGCAGGAGAGATTTGCATGTGTATTGTTCTGTTGCTAATGGCAGGCCTCAAGGTGGGAAGGTCTGCAAAAGATGCCACAGATGCTGGCGAAACATCAAGAAGAAACTCTTCTACATGGCCACATAGCCCGAAAAACCCACAAAAAACTTTGGATGCCAGCCATGAAAGTCTTCAACTTTACGTTATAATCACTGCTCATGTAGTCACCACTTTTTTTTGCTTTGTCTTTTCATCCTTTTAAGCATGTGTGCGTTTTCATAGTCCCACATGCCCTTGGTTGCTTCCCCCACAACCACCGTTCACCGTAGTTCCCTCTATCTATCCAGCCTTTAGGGGAATGATGGCGAACCTATGACACATGTGCCAGAGAGGGCAAGAGAAGCCATTTTGGAGAGCATACAGAGAGAGGGGAGGGCAGGAGGAGGAAAGGGCATGTACGTGTTCCTCCTCTTCCTCCACCCTCCTGTGCCTTCCCAGGACAGTGGGGGAAGAGGAGGAACAGGTGCTCATTCCTCTTCTCCCCCCCCCCCCCCACTGGCAATTAGCTTCTCTGGGGAAGTCCCACCCAGGTACCTGAATGCCTTTGAGTTTGGACACTCATCCCTAAAAGATATGCCATCACTGCTTTAGGGTGAGCACAGTTATGCCTACCAGAATTATCTAAGTTCTTTGGCATTGTTTCCCTGTTTTGTCCTTTACATCCTTTGTTACGTGCCACTATGTTTGATACTCAACTTATCCATGAGTCATATTAAAATCCCTAATTCTAGTGCCTTTGACCTATACACTAGTATATCTGGTAATGTAGATCCTGGATTTAGACAAAAACATCTTGCTAAACTTCTTTGTAGTCATCCTAAAAAGATAAAACATTTATTAATGGAGCAGAATTTAGACTTTAAATAAATGTTTGTATGTGGTAATGCTGAAACATAAGGTTTTTGCTAGTTTGGAAAATATAAACAATAACATCTGAAAATAAAAGCTATCAACAGTGTAGTAATAAAACAAAACTTCCTTATCTAAGTTTAGGAAGTGTACAGCACGCCCTTTGTTTACGCAGGGGATCCGTTCCAGACTCGCCCACGTAAAACAAATACCACCTATGCTCGAGCCTCATTTAAATGAATGGGGCTCGTGCACGAGGCGGTGTGGTGGCGCACGCCATGGGCATGCGCCCTATTAATCCCTATGGGATGCGCCGCCCGTTCCTCCCCAGTCTTCAGCATATGCTGAAAGCCGCTAAAGCACGACCGCATATGACGTGGGCATGTTTCAGCATTACCACATACAAACTTTTATTTAAAGTCCAAATTCAGAAATAAGCATACCATGTTCTTAATATACTTAATCAGCAAAACAAGGAAAGGGTATTACTGTATATACTCACGTATAAGTCTAGAAATTTTAGTCAAAAATTGATCCCCAAAACCTGGGTTAACTTATTCATGGGTCAATAAAAGTACTGTCATTTAATTCTTATCAAAAAGAGGAAACATTCCCTTCTCTGAGTTGAGTGGCAAAAGGTGAGAACTTAGTCCATCCCAGGAGAACCTAAGACAAGCACTGTCCCTCTCTACACTATTTGCCAGGGCATCATTTCTGGCTGTTGAACACCTGGGTGGGAAAATAGCAGTGGTAGTTCCCTCTTCATCCACCCAGCTTTTAGGGTGAGCACAGGTATGTTTGCTGGAATTTTGTTAAGTTCTTTAGCACTGTTTTTCTTTGCTTCATCCTTTATATCCTTTGTTACATATCCTTACACTTTACCCTCAACTTATCTACGGGTCATATCAAAATCCGCAATTTTGGCCACTTAATCTGCCCTCAACTTATACATGCGGTCGACTTATAGTTGCGTATATAGTTGTCCCTCCATATTCGCTAGGGTTAGGGGAACAAGACCCCCGTGAATATGGAAAAACCGCAAAAACAAAAACACTGTTTTTACCTGAGAGGACACCTCTCTAGGAGTCTCTAGGTCCTCCAGTGCAACTCTGAGGTCAATGTGCAACATACACTGACCATAGAATGGCACTGGAGTGGCTACAAATGGCCTTTCAGTGCAACTTTTAGTTAAAGTTGACCACAGAGTTGCACTGGAGGACCTAGACAGTCCTAGAGAGAACATATTAATGAAATCCGTGAATAATCAAATCCGCAAATATGGAGGGATGACTGTATATATAGTAGTTACATTCACATTGTTATTTTTAGGAAAGTTAATTGTAGATAGAAAAAGTTAGCTGTCCATCTTTGTTAGAAATATCTTGCAGTATCACAGTAAGTAACGCTTATTACTGAAATAGGGCAACTCCATTAAGCTCTCTTCAATCAATACCACAAATATCCACATATTCTGTTTCTGAACTTTTACCTGAGTTTCAAGTTATTCAGGAAATGCCCAACCCTTGAGCAGTTCTGGGGGCATTCAAGGTCTACGGGGTGAAGGGGAGCAGATGGAATTCAATCTGTCAATGTTACTATTCTACTAAGGGAAGACACTGCTGGATAGAACCAAGAGACTGCTTGTAACATATTCAATTTTTTTAATCTGCTTTATAGCTTTATTATCATTCTGAAAGGAAGTACAGCTTTATCAAACGCAGTCTGCTCCCCACATTCCCCACTGGCCATTGACCATGCTGGGGAAGGCTATTTAACAAATTTTAATTCATTTTCTTCCAACATTTGCATGTTGTAGTTTTTTCCTAATTTCAGGACTTAAAAAAACTGATAGAATTCTTCCTCCCAAAACTTTGCACCTCTATGCAAAAACAAACAGACGCAAGGGGCTGTCAAAACATTTGAACCATTTAGACATACATTTCTGTTGGTAATTGCACCTTGAGCCATTACTGGACTGAAAGATTAAAAACTGTGATGTAAAAAAGTTAAGTGAACCAGCACAATACAGATCTCTTCACTTGTTTAAATGTTCTACTACTGTTTAAAAGAAAACTTGGGAGATAACTATTTCCTACTGTCTGTCAACAGCATGTGTTAAGGTTTAACATGGGGAGACACATGCAGTCATAAAAAAGCACATGTTCAAACGACATAATAAACCATAAAGGGAAAGATCTATTATTTAACTGCTGATGCTGTGAGCAGGAGTGTTTAAGCCATGCACACCAGCCAAACCTCCTATAGACCCTTGTTTATTGTATTGTCTCCATATCATGATTTCAAAAGTGTCCACCACTGTCTTCCTATAGACACTTATTACAGGATCCAGTAATAGAAAAACAGAACTGATGCTGCATAACTAGATTTCCTGGCTCCTCAATGTAACACAGGCTCAATACCCACTAAAGCCAATCCTGAGTGTCAAAGGGTTCTCTGGAACAGTATCTGAGAGGGCACAAGTAATGAGGAACCAAAAAGTTGAGAAATTAGAAAAATTTAGTTGTACTGCCTTGAACAAGTCACTTTCAATAAGATCTATGAGTCTCAGTGAAGAGATGAGAATAAATAATTCAACAATAAAAGGCAGCTATTTAATTAATGTGGATTTGATTATTTAATAGTTTGGCTGAGGACAGTGAACAAATTGATAGATGGGTGGGTAGCTGGATACATAATGCAGGAGATGCCTGAGAGCTCTTTGTTGCTGCTGCTGCCCAGCTACTAAACAAACAGCCTACTCCAGGCTGCCGCCACTCTCCTGCTAGGTGAGCCCACCTTCCTGTTACCACTAGCCAGTAAGCCTAAATCTAAATTTTATCCATCTGTCCTTACACTGCCCTCAGCACTGCTGTGCTCCGCCTGGCCACCCACCCATCTAGTTCTGGTCTCTCCCTTCTATCAGACACCCTGGATGGGGAAAGGGGAAGTGGCGCCTGACAGAATAGGAGCTCCTTTTGAGCCCCTAGTGGCCTCCCTGTCACCCTCGTGGGCACCTTCCACTGCTGCACACAGTGCTTCCGCATGTGCCCAGGCCACAGAAGAGAGCAGCAAGGAGGATGGGCAGGTGGAAGGCCCTGCGTTGGGGCCAGAAAAAGATTCCTGGGGACCATGGCAGCAGCAGCAGTGGTGGTGCCCCATCCAGAGATATTTGTGGTTTTTCTATTGTAACTGGGTCCTGCTCCCCACAACTCCCACAAATATGGAGGGCTGACTCTAGCAGTAAATTCATGGTTAAAAATTACATAATCCAATTACTTCAACAACATGCAAGAAGAACCAGCACAGTAGTATTTAGCTGACAAACCTTTTCTCTCTGTTTTCTGTGAAGGGATGGAAGAGGTGGGTGTAGGCAGTTTTGATAAGGAAGATGCCCCATTTGCATCGAACGATTTCTTTGGCTGGTGATCAGACTGTAGAGGAAATGGGCTAGGAGGAACAGAACTTGGGGTAGCAGATGGATGTACCACAGTTTTAATGGGATGTTGTACTGGAGTAGAACTACTGTGAGTCTCTGTTCTTGGCAGTCTGTAGTCTCTGTCGTTGTGTCTGCTTGTCTGAGACAAAATATTCTGTGGGAGCATATTAGCGGCATCACTGGAATGCTTCTCTTCCACTTTTGTTTATCATTCACAATGTTGCAATAAGAAACAGAAAAGACCAAGTTAGAGATCTAACACTGACCAATTGCCAATACCATTCAAATAAAACCTTTTCTATCTAGCTACAATTATTTTCCCCCCATAAAAGTATTTTGATGTTGCAATGCTTCCACCAAAATGAACTTTTCTGACATCCTTATATTCTCAAATATATCTAGCATCATCATATAGGTAAGTCAAAGAATTTCAGTGCTTGATTCTGTACTTTTTTAAAAATTGTTTAGTAAAGAAGGTAACGACAGAACACAAAATTCAAATACCTAAACTTGCAAAAGTCAACATAATTTGTGTTCTAACTTAAAATACACTGCAACTACTATAACAACACAAATGAAGTAAAGGACCACAGGACGAAAGAAAGAAAGAAAGAAAGAAAGAAAGAAAGAAAGAAAGAAAGATTTAGTGTTCAGTATTCTTTAACGAGGCTAACATGCTAGTGATTCACAGAAAATGAATTAGACAAAATTATACAAAAAAATTGAAACTTGCAGTTTAAAAGGGATAAAATAAAATATCAAAAACAATCCGGGGTCTTAACCCATGCTTAGAAAAGAGAACTGAAAATCAATCCTTTATCATACATCTGTTTGCACATTCAAGCTTAAAAAGTAGTTTATTATGTTTTATGCATATTCTATTTAGCAAACCTACAAAAATACAGATTACATGTGTAAAACCTCTAGCTTTAACACATTTAAAAGTAAAAAGAGCAAAAGAAGATGCTAGGTAGCATGCAATTCATGGTAAAAAATAAATAAATCACAAGAGTTATTTAGTATCTACGGTATGCAAAAATCAGAGCTGAATGGGGGGGGGGGAGGCCTATGTATTTGGAATGCTTGTTTGAAGTAAAAGCACTGGGGATAGGGAATCAAAACGGGTAGGCAACAAGGTGATTTATAAAAGCATACATACTTCCACTAGAAAACCCACTAGCAGCAGTTGCCTGCATCACCTCTCTTCTGTAGTCTCTGTCTTTTGGGAAACTGTTGACAGACATTTTACTTGCTTCTTTTTGTCTCTGCTCTCTAGAGTGAGGAAACAAGCAAACAGTTAAAATTATACCAATGCACCATAGTACATTACACCTATGGTACTCAATAATTACCTTTCAAGCCATTCTTTTGGTTTTTCCCACTGTGAAACTTCTGTTCGGCAATTATAGTAATATTTTTTGCCAGAAGAACTAATGTGCTCAGACCAGTCATCTGCAGAATCATAAGACTTAAGAGAGAAAAAACAACAGTGATAGAATCAACAGATTAAAAAAATATATCCTGAATATTCAACGTTAACGTACATTTCACTGAAAACATTATCATCAAAGCAATTTAGTAGCGTACAATGCATACACTGTGTTAACATTTTCATAATGAGTTAACAATGCTGTGTGAGATTGCAACTTCATGCAACATATATAAATGGCCCACAGGGTGAAACCGACAAGTGGCTGGGAGTGGTCTCTGGCCTCTTCAGCTACAATCAGGCCCCAAATGACCCAGGACCGCAGAAACTGGATGGGCCACTCTAAAAGCAGGCCACTGCTGCAGTCCCAAACGAGCTGCTGGCAAGGAATGGATTTGTCACTCCTTTTGTCAGTGGCATCCAACTGCATCACCACACTCCCAAAGCGGCCAGAAACTGTTCATTTTGGCCTGTCTGTTTCGGGCCCACATACAGTAACATTTGAAATTCAATACTGAACAGTGCAAGTTCCCTGGAACACATCATGAACAATCTTGCTCTATTGCAGTGATGGCAGACCTTTTTTGGACAGCATACCGGGGGCAGGGCTTCTGCCCTCTGGAGATGGGGCTGTGTGCTGGGGGCAGAGCTTTCACTCTCCAAAGTTGGGGCTTCTGGGGTGGGATTTCTTCCCCCCTTTGCCTGGCCTCCAGCTGTCTCTGAGAGACAGCTGGGGGTCAGGAAAGGTCCATGGAGAGGAGGAGAACAGACACCCGGAACTCCTCCTCCCAGACCTTTCCTGACGCCCAGCTGTTCCCCCAGAGGGAGCTGGAGGCCGGGAAAGGTCTCTGGGATGGAGCAACTGGCACGTGCTGGTGACTCCTGCTCCCCCCACCCCTTTTACGGCCTCCAGCTGTCTCTGAGAGGCAGCTAAAGGCCGGGAGAAGGAGCCAGAGGTACTCACCTGTGGCTCCTTCTCCCTAGCGCCACTTTCCAGCTTCCAGCTGTCTTGGAGGAACAGCTGGAGGCCAGGAAACAGCAGGGAGGCAGAGGAAAAGGCATGTGTGTTCCTGTTCCTCCTTCTCCCTGACCTTTGCCTGGGAAAATGGCATCACATGCCACAGGTTATCCCTGGCCCATGACTGGCAAAATAGTGTCGCGTGCCATAGGTTCACCATCAAAGCTCTATAGAGATCTATTACCCACAACTAGACAGAAGTGAAACTTCTGATTTTTAGAAATGTACAGACACTGTCTGTATAATAGCACATTAAGGTTAGAAGAACTGGTAAATTCAGCATCTATACTTACTGCATCAGATGTTTTGCTTGGATTATTGCTAGGATTTGAAGAGTGTGAATTTGAGCTATGAAGAGCACTGTGGTTATGAGAATTTTCTTGTGGAGAGTAACTGGTCCCTGGGGGAGAAAGCCATGTATTAATTTTCATAATCTTCTGCCGAGATCATGAAGTAACACAACCATGAATAACTTTCAATGGAAGAAAAATTAGCTTAGAAAGCTGATACTCATTGAAAAGGAGATAGGCTAACTAAATATAAGCCATAGACCTTTATAAGTGACCAAAGCAAGTAATTGTTAATATATATCTGGAC
Organism: Sceloporus undulatus; assembly: GCF_019175285.1. NCBI lineage: Eukaryota > Metazoa > Chordata > Lepidosauria > Squamata > Phrynosomatidae > Sceloporus > Sceloporus undulatus. The sequence goes on from NC_056527.1 coordinate 21,478,031, forward strand.
TAGGGTATTTAGGATCATCCTATAGCTACGACTACATACATTTATATGAGAGTAAGTAACAGTGGACTAAACAAAACTCTCTTCCAAGTGTACTTGCATTACGATCCTATGCATGTAATGCACTAATACAAGGACAGGTGAGGTTAATTAAGCAGATTACAAAAGAGACTATTCAGTTGCTATAAAAATCTGCCTTTTGTTTTCATTTGCCTTTCTTAAAACAGGAAGACTTCTAAAACATATGCTATCCCAGAGGACACCATCTATTATTTTATAACATCTTGTAAGTTAAACTAGAACAGTTCAAGAAATGTTAATTATTAAAAAATTCTGTTGAAGCAGAAATATACAAAGTTGAAATTTTTATACATGCTCCTCAAAATGGGAAAACAGTAAGTTCTTTTCAGTTCATTTCAAAAGCCTGAATTTGTTATATAATCATGTCAGCAAACCCTAATAAAAAAACTCAATAAGACCCTAAGAGCTACAAAAAGCTGAACCAAATAATCATTACATCTAAGTATCAAAACACTGGAAAACAAATTGATGACACTCAAAAGGCCAAGATTCGAATACACCTGACTCAGATCCATTCATCTTCCGAATTAAACAAAATAAATTGTGGAACAATCTGCAGGCAGATGCATAGTCCAGGAAGCACTATAATGTGAAAATAACTGAAACACTCAGTAATTTTCAAGTTAGGTAAACTCACCCCCACCCCAAACTGTTAAGTTCCAAGTTAAAGTTAAGAATCAGAAACGGCCAGCAAATGTTATACTGTATTATATATCTATGTCTCAGTTCCCAGGAATGCTCTTGTTCAGTGCTCTTGTTAGCATAGGACAGAATACTTCTAGTACTGTTCTGGACTCTCAAGGTGCTTGTCTACATTACTTATAAATCCCAGTTCCCCCTGGGTTTCTTGTATGCTGTTTACAATACTTAGGCCCAAAATTCGGAATTGGTTCTGGCCTGTTTTCATATTGCCAAGAACCGATTTGGGGTTCCCACCTCTTGTCCTGCATTAAAAAGACTTAACTTTTGCTCCATATTTAGTATCCTAAGTCTGAAGCGTTTTTCCCCCAGCTTCAAGAAAAAGACACATATAATGTAGTCTTTTTTATTATCATATCAAGCCATTATATCTCCCTTCCAGAATATTCACTATAAACTATTAGATTCACAAGTAGACAATTTCCCCCCTCTTTTCCCTCAGAACCGTACAATTTCTTCTCAAAAAGCTCTAAAATTGTGTGCTTCAACTTCTCTCAACTTGTACTCCATTTTCTTCCCTTTCTCAGGTGACATCCACATAGGGACAAATGTCTGGCCCCTTTAGACCAGGGATGGACAGAAGGCAGATGAGGACCCACTGTTAGATCCCTGGGTGATTTGCAAGAGTTTCTAACTTTCAAATGTCTAACAGCAGCAACAACTTAAAAAGCCTCCACCCACCCAAAACAGAACACATGGGGGTAGTGGGACCAGGAGTGGATTTCTGAGTAAAACACTTAGTTTTGGTACGGATCACATATTCCTGAAAGGTACCTTGTGCCTTGCTGTTTGACATATGCCCTTGTGCCTAACAATCTGGCTGGAGAGTTTCAAGTTTGTAGTACAAAGTAGTACCACATCTGAAATCTGCCTACTCTTGCTTTACACCCTCTACCCCCCACCCATCTGGAAGCAAATTCACTATTTGAGGAATAACAGATCTTACAGATATTGATTCTAACAAAAGCATGACTACAGCTTAGTTTTATAGTTTACAGTTTTATATATCAATGATGTATTATATCCTGGCAAGATACACACATACATCTTGTAAAATGGATGGCTAACCTTATCTATTAACAATTAATGTGACAAGATACTTACTACTAGAAACAGAAGTGCACAGCTTCGAATATGCTGGACTTGCTCCTTTTCTGATATGCAAAAACAGCCTTCAAAGCAAATCTGCACATCTGTCAGAACTTGAGATACTGACCTAAATTATCTTATTAGTCTCAACTAGAGTAGACCCACTGAATCAGTGGGGGCTACCTATGTGTTGACTTTTTGTTCAACATTCTACTCCAGCTGAGAAACTATAAGGCTCAGACTACTGTGGCCTTCCCATATGCGTGAGGTTGCAATCACTGGTGCCTCAGGCACCTCTTTGCTATGATGCCCCCCAACAACCCCATTAATAGGTGGGAGGGGCAGCCCTTTAACTCCATCCCTCAGATTACTTTCCTCTCCCAGTAGCTTTCAACTGTTATTGTCTGAAACCTATGTGCCATTTTGGTAAGTCTGCTATCAGACTGAAGATCATATTGAAGACTTCAGACATGAATATTGCATCTAAATGTGAACTGTGGCCTGTTACAGACTGCCAAAATAAAGCTGCTTCGGGTCTCTTTGGAGGTATGTTATTTAAATGACTAAGAGTCCAGAGGTCACGCCAATGCCACACTCCATTCCTAAGCACTGGAGTGCAGCTTTGGTGCAGCTTCCGGATACTTAGGATGCATGCATCATTTAAACAGCATACCTCCAAAGAGACCAGAAGCAGCTTTATTTTGGCAGTCTGTAACAGGCCTGTGTTTTCCTTCATGAAGCTTACTATGGTCCAAAACACACTGCAGAAATAATCCAGTTTGAGACCACTTTAAGCGCTCTGGCTCAGTGCTAGGGAATTCTGCGAACTGTAGATTTGGGAGACATTTAGCCTTCTCTGTCAGAGAGCTCTGGTGCCACAATACTACAATTCCCAGGATTCCCTAGTGTGCAGTGTGTTTTGGGCCTATATAACAGGATCAGTAGTCTCCAGTTTTGCTGAGGAACAACTGGTGGAAATGCAACAACCAAGATAACTTGGATCATGAAGTCAAAGCAATAAAGGCCTGGAAAAGGGGCTAAATACCAAGAATTACAAGTGCTATTTTCAAGAGAGTTCCCTTTACAAAGGCTACTTTATAAAGGATATAAAGAAGATTGATTGACTACATCAGGAGTTGTACCATACACAAATGTAACTCCTTATATGTACATATGTACAGACCTAGCAGAGTTGCACATATAGCAACTAAAGTGGAATTTCTTATCCCTTCCCAAAGCTTTTAGACGTTGGGGTAACATGTCTTTGACAGATGAATGGCCCTCCCTCCATTCCAACTGTCACCTTGGAGGGGAGATGAACCAGCAGTATCTGTTGGACTTGATCCCCTTCTCCTTTTATGTCATGTCTTTTTAGACTATAAATCTAAGGGCAGGGAACTGTCAAGTTAACAATCTGTAAACTGCTCTGAGAACCTTTGTGGCTGAAGAGCAGTATATAATTACACTAAATAAATAAAATAGCAATAAATGTGTATTATAGATGATGTGTAAGGATAATCTCGCTTTTTAAGTGGCACATGTATCTAAAAGTATTTTTTTAGTCTTTTTCTCACTTTTATATTTATTTATTCCTAGAGAGAACATTCCACTAGGCATTTGTAGCTCCTCCAGAGCACTTATATTGTCAATGTCTCTCAGATGTTGACCACAGAGTTGCACAGGAGGACCTAGTGATTCCTTGAGAGGTGTTCTCTCAGGTAAAACCACAGTGTTTTTGTTATTTGCATTTTTTCCATATTCATGGGAACCCTGTGCCCGTAACCCCAGCGAATGTGGAGGGACAAGTTCTGAAAAGTTCAGTGAATAAATGTTACCGGCAACTTTTTTTCTGGGACAGAAAAATCTAACACCAGCACATTCCCTTGTAACTGTTGTAAACTAAAGCACATTTTAAAGGGACAGAAACAGCAATCATTTCACTAGATCCTTATTGCAATTCTACAATACTCCTTAAAAAAACAACACAGCACCGTTGCTCAAAATAAAAGTAGCCAAACATTAAAATAAAGCTTTCATTTACAAATCTCAAAAAAGTGAATCCATGCCCACTTAATCTAAACTGAATTTGATTCAGGACTAGTCAGATGCACCACATACCAGACAAGCTGTCATTTTCTTTGTCATTTATTCATACTTAGTGTGATTCCATCTCTATTACACTCTCCAACTTTGTAGTAAATGTTTTTTTAAATGATTCCTTTTAGACATTTTAATAATAATAATAATAATAATAATAATAATAAATTTATATTTTTCTGCCTCTCCCGGGTGGATCAAGGCAGGATTACAGCATAATATAAAATATAATACAGTTAAAATGCAAATAATACAAACAGATTCATAAAATGCAAAAATAGCAATTAACATTGCAATAAAACCAGGATTTCCCAAGCAGCGGTGGGGCAGAATACTCTCATCCTGTACAGGGAAGTGGATCTAAGTTTCACATGAGATCAGGTGGGTATGCTCGCCAGAAGAGCTCCATCTTAACTGCCCCCTTGAAAGTTTCCAGAGAGGTGGTAAGATGGGATCTCTTCCGGGAGACCATTCCACAATCTTGGGGCAGCTATGCTAAACGCTCTTTGGGAAGTCAAAGTGAATTTAGTTGTTGTTAGCTCTAGCAAATTCTTCTCCCTTGTTCTAAGAGTGCGGGGCAGATTAAAGGTGGCAGGTATTTTAAAAATAAGTTACAGAATGAGAGCATCAGTATGACATATCTACAAAATTTTTGAGCTGCTTTAGAAAATATATTTAAGAGACATCCATGCTGTGTACAGTTGTCTATGTCTGAACTCAAAGTCCAGACAGATGACGTTGTGTACTGTTGCATAGCTGAAGATTCTGGGTATTATTCAGTGTTAAGACACTGGTTAGCAGGATCATAAAATACAGCTCTTGGTTTTAAAATATAATTCAGGTAGAAATGTGTCTGTCCACCACAACCACAAACTAGTATTTCTATTTACATACTCCACCTTCGCCACTTTTGAAACAGACAATGTTCTTTATTTTGAGGATAAGAGGAAAGTCCCATAACTGTTACAATTCCAGAAAAACATCATTACGAACTTGGAGCTCTCCGGTTTCAACTAAAAATATAAACTTCAGATGTTTCAAAGCAGCACGTTACCAATATATAAAAGAAACTTTCTTCCTTTATACAGTACATTAAATTTCTATCAAGCTTCTTTCTAGTCTTGACTTCTCATTAATCTGTATGAAGTGTACAATCACACATGAAGAATGAAGCAGGACATCTGCATTATTAAATTTTGCAGCTTTAATAGATGCAGCAGTGTAAATTGTACACACTATCATGTGTGTTTAGAGTTGGACATGGAAAGAAAGGAGAGAGAAATACCTTTCCCAATATCACATATTCAACTGTGAAAAGACCACCTCAGCCCTTTCTCTTACCCACTAATATAAAAATTATTGACAGTTGACCAACACCATCCATACGGATAAATTTGTAACAGTGCTCCTCCCATTATTACAGTATTAGGGAGTTTATCGCATGGCTTAAAACTCCCTACTTACCCCTGCCAGGATGAAGTCTCTTTTGGGATAAAGCCAGGTATCAAGCAAAATGCCACTGCTACCACCACCCAGCTGAATCCCGTCTAAAAGCTGTACTCAGCTGGCCAATTTGCAAAGCCGGGAGCTTCCTGGGTTTGAAAAGAGGCTGGTTGAGCTTGGCTTCTAGCCGGACGTTAGCTAGGATTCAGCCAGGCAGTGGCATTGGTGGAATTTTGCGTATGATGATACCCAACTTTATCCCGAAAGAGACTTCAACGTGGCAGGGGTAAGTCAGGTTTTTAAGCCATGAGATAAACTCCTAAATTAGACTAAAACTCAGCAAGGTGAACACTTAATTTTCTAAGATGTACATGTGCACATCATCTCAGCTGACACAATTTTGCTGAAACAATTCTATGAAGTTATACTTCAAAGCATTTGGCCTCATTAATGCATCCCAAATAATCATTTAAATCTGTTTTTCACTTATTACTGCAGTTTTACATATTTTTAATATATTTATTTCATTTTTGAATTTAGTAACTTGTTTTAAATCTTTTTTGTATGTCACCCTCAGTTTTTTAATATAGGGCAGGGTATAAATATTTTAATAAATAAATAAGAAGTTTAAATATCAAATGCCCCAAGTAGTAAAACAGAACTGATACCAGAAAACTTTGATTGCAACAGAAAAACTGCAATTGTCCAAAGTCTTTCAAAAAATCAAAACTGTCATGGTAGTTTGGGACAGAAATCTATAGCCACGATTAAATTAAACTAAGGGTACAATGTAAGATTTCAAACAGAGTAAAAAAGGGCAGGGCTGCAGAGTCAGAAGCAATTCTGGGTAGAGTTGGAGTCAGCAGAAAAATACTGACTCTGGCTTCACAAATAAAAACTTATAATAAATATATTTATGTTTTATAAATCTAGCCTTATTATTCATGATTTGGTGATAAAATATCATGTGCAATAACTTAAATGCAAGGCAATTCTAGAAACTGTAGTTTTGTGAGACATTTAGCCTTCTCTGTCAGAGCGAGCTGTGGTGCCACTACAAACTACAGTTCCCAGAATTCCCTAGCACTGAGTCAAGGCAGTTGAAGTGGTCTCAACCTGGATTATTTCTGCAGTGTGTTTAGGACCTTGGTGTACCAACTCTATAGCCCTGACAAAAAATGGGGATTGTTGACAGGGTTGGTCTGCTTTAAATCAAATTGATTTAAATCACTTTCCTGAAGAGCTCAGTTTTAATGAACTAAATCATTTTAAATCACTAGTGAGGAATGGATAATTAGTAATCATTTTTAGCCGAAGTACATAATTGTTTAATATAGCCTTAGTATATATTCAGAATTACAGGTTCCATTAGAAGGACATACACTGGTGCCTCGGGTTACGAAATTAATTCGTTCCGCCATTCCTTTCATACCCGAAAATTTCGTAACCCGAAAAGGCTTTCCGTTAGCACTGGAAAGCCTATAGCTGCACTTTGCAGCATTTGAATTTCGCGCCGAAATGAATTTCGTAACCCGAAAAATATTTCGTAACCGAAACAGTTTTTGCCAATCCAACTTTTTCGTATCCCGGAAATTTCGTATCCCGAGGCACCAGTGTACTAATTATTCTGAATTGTTTTTCCGATTAATTTTCAATTCATCAAAAATGTGAACCCCTTCCATTTACATTCAGACTCTTCCTTGCTTTTCAATGTACTCCACTTATTCAAATTGGACTATTCATTGACTACTTTTATCTTTTCACTTACAGACAGAGAAGGAAGGAAGAGAGAGAGAGAGAGAGAGAGAGGAGAGCGCACCCACCTACAGAATGGACTGATCAGCTAATAATCTACCTTAACTATAAATCGATCTCAAGGTCAGTTTTAAGACCAGAATGATAGATTTTGATATAACCCATGGATAAGTAAATAGTAAAACTTAAGCACATGTAACCAAGGGTGTAAAGGATTAAGAAAAGGAAAACAATGCAAAAGACTTACAAAATTCCAGCAGGCAAACTGTTTGTGCTCACCCTAAGGCTGGATGGTGAGGAGGAAACTACAGTAAATGGTGGATGTGTGAGGTGTGGGTAAAGAAACGAGTCATGTGCTCGGCTAGAAAATATACACATCAAAAGGATGAAAAGAAAGGCAAAGCAAAGAAAATGGCAACTAAGTTAGCAGTGATTATAGCCTTTAACTTTAATGTGGTAAGTACTTTGCCTGATTTTAACCCAGAAAAGCTTACATACATAAACAAATATCTCATTCATATCCTTCAAAGCCCAATTCCTCTTGGCACTCCTTTGGGGGAAGTGCAAAAGTGCTTCCATGGCCACTGTTTTCCCACCCACCACATTCAAAAAGGCCAGAAGTAGTGTCACAGTAGAAAGAGTAGGGGGGCTGTGCATCTTTTAGGTGCTCACAGAATGGACTAAGTTCTTGCCTTTTACCACTCTACTCAGAAAAGGGGATGATTCCTTTTTGACAAATGTTAAAGTACAGTACTAACATTAATCTGTGGATAAGTCAACCCGTGTTTTTGGGTTCAATTTGTTTGACTAAAATTTCTAGACGTATACATGAGTATATACAGTATTTTCATAAACTGTTAAATTTTAATAAAATATAGTTGTATACATATAGAGTTGACCCTCTGTATTCATGGTCCCTTTATCCAAGTATTCAACCATCCACAGTTTGCAAATATTAAAAATATATATAAATTCAAAAAAGCAAACCTTGGCTTACCAGTTTATATAAGGGACACCATTTTGCTATGCCACTGTACAGTATTTAATAGGACTTAAGCATTCACAGCTTCTGGTATCTACCAGGGGGCGGGTGAGTAAACCTGTAACTAAACCCCAGTGGTGCCATGAACCCACTGTTTCATTATGGTATCTTTGATCAAGGTATTTCTTTTCCAATTGCTTCAAGAAAATTTATCAGTGGTCCTCGGGTTACGAAAATAATCGTTCCGCGGCTATTTCGTACCCGAAAACCTTCGTAAGCTGAATTGCCATAGGCGTCTGGAAAAATAGCTCTCTGCTGCCCTCCGGTGGCGAAAAATAGCGCCGAGGTTTTTTGTTAACCCGAAGAACTTCGTAAGCCGAAACAATAAATCCCTATGGGATTTTTTCGTATCCCGAAAAATTCGTAAGTGGGTAATTCGTATCCCGGGGTACCACTGTACGCTGCTTAAAAAAAAAATTTTAATTTTAAAAAATCACTGATTTTTACAATTCTGCTTGTCTGCATTGCATGCAGTATGAGGTAAAATTCAAAAAGAATGAATACCGTATTTTTGGCGTATAAGACGACCCCCAACTTTTCCAGTTAAAATAGAGTTTGGGATATACTCGCCGTATAAGACTACCCTCTTCCAACACACACCAAATAAAAATTTAAAAACATCACATTTGATTTCAATATGGTAATTTTAATTCAAATGTATGACATGCAGTACTTAGCAGGAAAACTTGTTGTATAACAAAGCCTGCTTGGATTGGTTAGCTCTCCCTGCCTGCCTAGCTCCCCCTGTCTCCAAGAGCAGTATTGCAAACATGGCTTTCCCCCCCATATCCCGGGCGTCCCGGACGTCTGCAGCTTGCTCCGCCCTTCAGTTCCATATGCGGCGACTGCAGATTCTCCCGTCCAGCTCAGATGTTTCAGCATCTGCCCTATAAGATGACACCCGGCGTCCCAATATTAGTCCAATAAGTCAGGCAATTTCAATCAACTGTTGGATGGTGAGTCAACAAATGGGTAAATCTCCTTGGCCTGTTACAGACAGCCAAAATAAAGCTGCTTTGAGTCACAGTGGAGGTATGGTGTTTCAATGTGCATGCGTCCTAAGAGTCCAGAAGCCGCACCAAAGCCACGCTCCAGTCCTTACTGCTGGGGCGTGGCTTTGGTGTGGCTTCTGGGCTCTTAGGGACTGCATCATTGAAACACCATACCTCCACTGTGACTCGAAGCAGCTTTATTTTGGCCTGTCTGTAACAGGCCATTGATTCCATGGCTCTATGCTAGAGCCAATACCAACAACAGTTGGTCTCCTATTAGCCTTTAAAGATCACCACCCATGTGGTGTTTTTTCTGACCCATCAAAAAGACAAAGATTTTCACATTGTATATAAAAAAACAAATTCTGACAAATACCTTACTAGTTGTAAACATGTCCAGCAACGTTATTAAATAAATCAAGCTATATTTAAGCAGTAACTGACAAAATGTTCATCAGTTTCAACTCAAATTAGTACTGTTCTGAATATTTTATTGCATATCATCTGCAATCCTAAATATGCTTACTAGAGAAGTAAAGAAGAGAGTACTGAAAAGGATATTAAAAGCAGAAAACACTCTCCAAAACACAGGACCACTAACTATAAAACAAATGGTCCTGAGTTTTGGAGACTTCTCAACTCCAATGTATTCTGCTGAAGGCCCCAAAGAAGGCCTTACCTCATTGAGGACGAAACATGCTGGGCTTTTTAAAACAAATGAACAAATGAACAAATGAGCATTTCAAAGCTTGTGGAGCTTGTCTTCCCCACTTTTCTTACTAGAGAGTTAAAAACATCAAACACAACTGAACTTGCTTCCGAGTTAATATGGGCAGATTTGCATTCACTCCAGCTGCATCTGCACTGCACAAATAATCAAGTTTGGCCCCACTTTAATTGCCATGGCTCCATGCTATGGGGGGTTCAGGGTTTGTAGTTTGTTGTGGCACCAGAGCTCTCTCTGACAGAGGAGGCTAAATGTCTCACAAAACTACCAAGACCAGAATTCCACAGCATTGAGCCAGGTCAGTTAAAGCAGTGTGGAACTGAATTGTTTCTATAGTATGAATGCAGCACCTATGAAGCATAGCAACAATTAGAAGAGATTGTACTAGGTAAAGGTCTACATGCATTGCAATATTTATCAACTCTGAACTGGATCAAGACTTACTCGTACTTAAGAGTAGGCTCACTCAAATCAGCTGGCTGATTTAAGTCACTTTAACGTCAATGGGCTTGCCCTTAAATACAACTTAAGAGTTCTTTTCTTAAGAGCTAGCAGAATCTTTTGATAAGTAAGCTATGACAAATACATATTTACTGTAAGTAACTTATTCCTCTTATTTTTCCTCTTCAATATTGAACTGAACAGTCATCATTCTGATTAAAAAACTACTAAACAATTAAGCACAGTAATAGAAGCAAACAAAAACAGTAAACTCACATTGCAGCACTATTACTGGATTTATAGTACTATTACTGGTCTGAACTATTCACCAACACTAAAGCATATGCTGAGTCATCAAAACAAGAACAAGTGACATAATAAATGACCTTTCTCAATTCTAGATTACTATTTTTAACCCAATTCCGGCTACATGCATTCACAATATTCTCTGCTGTACAAAACTTGATCACATCCTAAAACTAGTATTTTTATTCAAGTAACTGCAGTATTGTAATAATCAATATCCAAAATCCAGGGAAATAACATACATTTACAAAACCCTCTAAATAGCCATTAAACCTCACAAATACATTCAGGTCTTTTAAAATACCAATTATGTATGTAGAAGTGAAGAAAGTGGATAGGAAGGAAGTCAACTCATTTGAAATGTGGTGCTGAAAACGATGCTGGGGATAATGGCCATAATGACAAAACAAATGGTTTCTAGAACAGATTAAGCCTAAACTCTTCCTGGAAGCCAAAATGGCGAAGGTGAGAATTTTGTATATTGGACACATGATGACAAGGCATAACTCATTAGGAAAGACAATTAAATGCTAGGAAAGGTAGAAGGCTATAGAAAGAGACATCAGATGGCAGAGAGCTCAAGGGCCTGAATCTGCAGTACCCAAGCAGAGCAGTGGAAGATACAGGGTCATGGAGATATCTTATCCACAGGGTCGCCATGAGTTGCTAACTCAAGGACAATTAAAAGCAATAACAAGAAGTGTTTCTCTTCTATTTTTAAAATATCCACTCTTGAGAGAAATGATTTTTCTCAAATGATTGGTATTGATTTCTCTCAATGCAAAGAAAAAGTTTCCTATATAATCTTTTGATATCAACAAATCTAGCTTTTTTTCAAAATATACTAACAGAACTGACAATATTACAAAGTAAATAATTTTTTTATCTAGAAATGAGTAAGTACAATCAATACTCGCCCCCCATGGATATCAAAATCCGCAAATGCTCAAGTTCTGTTTTCCCCAATGGCAATGCATGCACGCAGCCGCACCACCATTAGGGACAACGAACGGCACGCACACATGGCCACACTGCCATTAGGGACAGCCCTCTTTGTCCCCAGTGACAGAGTGGCCATGTTAAAGACAATAGAACTTAATGGAAGTGCAGCCGTGAGCATGCCAAATCTGTTTTCTTCACCTACGTGTGAGAAACTGTTTAACCAGTGTACCCAAAAGCTGGCACTAGCATTTGGAGTAGCCACAGCATGGGATCTTTAAGTTATTCTACATCGCAAGAAGGAACAGTACTGTTCACAACACCTATACTAGCACAGAAGTATGAGTAAGTAGGCTTACCATATATGTTCGTCTATAAATCTAAAATATTGACTCCAAAGTCCCAAGTCAACTTATTTATGGGCCAGTATGGTACTGTGATAGCAGCAGTTTCAGATTTCCCCAAGTGGTGGGGAAACATTCTGCCATGTGATCCTTCCATGATTTTTGTTATATTTCAGGCATCCTTTGAGAGTACCCAGCTACCTTCAATGGAAATGCCACACACACACACACACACACACACCCAATATGGGCTAAATCATCAAGCATTTCAAAACAATGTTCTCTTCAACTTTGGAGTATGCTTCATCCTTTATCCTTATGTAACATAAACTGCTACCTAACAGTTCAGAACTTCCACTTCTTCCTGAGACTGTGAGTTACTAATAAACTGGAACTGTGCATCAATCTATATACATTAACATCTTCCAAACAGCCACTTCCAGCTATTTCACATAGGTATTAGGATGTATAGGAGAAGAAATGAGATCTTTCAGCAGGCCATAGAACAAAGCAGAAATCTACTAACAGGATCTTTTACATATAATCTAAGCTACTTTAAAAAAAAAGGTTCCTTTTATTAACTTGAAAAGATAACACAGAATAATATCCAATGATTACATTGTTCTCCATGATCCTAAAAGTTTTTCCTTTCTTAGAAGTCCTGGAAATTCAAGAGAATTTCAGTCCCACTTTCTATAACCCAGCAAAGACAATCCATCAAAGCAACTATATCGGCTCAATTTCAAAAGCCAAACTAGCTTCATTTAAGAAAATCTGGAACACAACTGTTGATATATGCTCCTTTACTTTACGCTGAAAGAAAATTTAATAGCAGAAAACAGTGATTTGACCAGCAACTAACTTAAAATAGGCACTATACAATTTATGTCAAGTTAATCTGTGTCACTGAAAAAGTATAATTCCTGTGCAAGTGTTACTTTATATACAAACATGCTGCCAATCCTTAATTTACTGTTTCACTGATTCTATCCAAATACAGTTAACCCTTCCTGTCCATGGATTGTGCATCCTCAGATTCCACCATCCATATCATGAAAATATTCAAACAAACAAACCACTCCCAAAGCACACCTTGATTGTTCCCTTTTCTATAAGGGGACATCATTTTACTACCCTATTGTATATGACAGGACTTAAGCATCCACAATCTGTGGTTTCCACAGAGGGTCATGGAATGAAACTCCAGCAGATATAAAGGGCTTGCTATCAATCCACTTCCTATCCTTTACTTTGAAAAAATGCTTTCCACGTACCATTTCTGGGGACAGCAATTTTTGGATCTCTAGTAATCGAGGTATTCATAATTTTGTCTGTTCAGAATTAAGGCGGTTGTATCACTGAGGACGAAATCCTATTTTAGTTCTCTTCACAATAAATTCCACTAAACAGAGCTGAATCAACATTCAAAGACTACACTTTGTGAGAGTTACCCTCAAATGGCTTCTAAAATACAGAAATAAAAATGACTCAATGGAAATGTAAAAAAATATGTCAAAATTACAATTTCATGGGTAAATTATTGATTTGTGTAGTTAAAGAAGTACAGAAGACCCAAGTTTTGAGCAAATTATTAATTGATAATATTTCAAGATTTCCTCCAAGTACTTTTTATCTGCTTTGAAGGCAGATCAATACCCATCTTCAGCATTATCATATCCATATCATTATTGATTTCTTATTTTGTTATTAATCTGTTAAACAATCATTGCTGTTTTTATGTTGACATTTTATACACTTCCTGAATTGTAATAAAATAATATTTGAAAAATAAATAAATAGTGCCTCAGCATAAAAAGATGAGCACATCCTCTCCTGTAAACACATCCCATGAGTTGGAATGTTTTACTGCTCTCTTCTGTTTTACTACTGCTGCAGTAAGTTCAAGGTTCAAACACTCTTCACATACATATCTAACAAGCAAGGGCTGCCAACATGCATGGGCTATACTAATAGCTCAATTCTTCAACATGTTCAGTTGCATAAAACCATTTAAATGTAGCCAGCTCTGAACAAGATCATGCTGCAAGCCTCACAAAGCAGTTATCACCTTGCCTGGTGAAGATTCAAATACTAGCCAAAACGGCTACCCATTGCTGATAGCAGCCTTAACTAAAGGCTGCTTAACTTCTTCAGCACCCACTATTATCCCACAATTCCCTAATTGTTTTCCCAAATATATAAATGGGCATGATATGGAATTATTTTTATTTTTAATCACTGAAAAATTATTTAGTTAATAAACATAATTAAAACCGATTAAAAGCAAATAAAGCAATAAGATCATTGTAACAATCAGTAACCATCAAAACAATTTTAACAGGCTACTTTATATATTCATGTATATGTCCAGAAATTTTAGTAAAAAATAGATCCAAAAAACTTGGGTCGACTTATCCACGTGTCAATGTACCTTATCTCTTATTAAAAAAGGAACCATCCCCTTTTCTGAATAGAGTGGCGAAAGGTAAGAGCATAGTCCATCCTTGGAAAACCTAAAAGAAGCACCAAACCCCTCTACTCTTTCCCCTGCACTTCTAGCCTTTTTGAATGTCTGGGTAGGAAAACAGCAGTGTGCTTTGGCTTCATTTTCCTTTCCCTCATCCTTTACTTCCTTTGTTACATCCTCTAAATTTCACCCTTGACTTATACATGGGTTATATCAAAATCTATAATAAAATCGAAAATCCAAATGTCCTCTCGACTTATACATGAGGACAACATAGTTGAGTATATACTTTGAAATGATGTATCCTCTCACTTGCTAAAAGCAGCATGTAGAAGGTGACTCTGCGGAAGTACATTCCACAGTCTGGGAGCAAAAAGGAGAAAAGCCTTCTGTGTGCCTATCAGGCAAGAAAAAAGTGCAAAGGCTAGAAAGGGTTCAATTAAAATCTATGAAGAAAAAGGAATCACATCTAAGGATGCTGAAAATACTATCTTTTATTTGCTAAGAAGCTCTTTTTACAAGTTTGGCTTGGAGATGCTCTAAAGGCCTTCTTCATATAACAACCACAGGAGGACAATACATAAATATGTAACATCTAATTACGTAACTGCATTAATTTATTTGTATATTGCTTGTTGCTGGTACATACTCACTTTTAATCAAAGCTACAGAAATTTCTGAGCCAAACTCTAAATCACTTGCAAACAGAATGAAAGAACATGAATAAAGACCATGTGGATGTATGTCATTATGTGTTTTTTATGTGAATTTATAAGTGTGGTTTTTTGTAAAAGTGTATGTTAAGGTGGATGTATATCATAGGTATTCATGTGAATCTATATTTTAATAATAAAATTAAAAAAAAATTAAGACCAGAAGGTTTTTAAAAATCTTCTAAGTAGATAGTAGAAAGGGTAGAGATAACCTTTAAGGGCATATAGGTGTATCTAGGTTAAAGGGAAAGGAACTCCTGAAAACACTAAAATATGTATTAGAATAGAAAATAGGCCATTTCTTTATTTAAGCTTTGATTTTTAAAAAATGTTTCCTACATTGCAAAGCTGTTCCCCTGCATATTTCTTAAGAGGCCTGGTTATTCTTACCTAATAAAAGACCATCTTTTTTAGCATCCTGCAACAGCCTTTTTTCATGCTCATCAAGCAGGACTCTGTAGTTGATGGTTCTCTTAAGAGGACCTCTCCTGAAAAAGCTAATGTCCAGAAATTTTCAAAATGAGATGGGCATTCCCTTGGACAGAGGGACCTCATGCTATTTTAACACTTTAAAAATTAAAACTAACATCTTTAATTGGTCCCAGAAAGGAATATGCAGCTATTTCAGGATTAAGATAGCACAACTTCAATAAGGTCAGTTCCCATATGCTTCACTTACTGAATTACCAGCAATACTTTACTTCTGTTTTTAAAATTAATTTTATTTAATTTTACAATGACACATTAACAAAAGAAACCATGTCCACAGAGAAAACATAAAGAGGCTGTACAGATGGATAGCATGCAGGCGCCCCTTTACTGGCTTGATCGGGGCCACAGAAACCTCACTGTGTGGCCCCAATCCGGCCTCTGGAGAGTGCAAAAAGGAGCCACAAAAAGCTGCTCCTTTTTGTGCCCTCCAAGGGGTGCCATAGCCGTGGTGACACGGCTTTATGATACCTCTTCGGTGCTGCATCATGTGGATACAGCACCAGACAGGAGTCATGATGGCGCAAGCCAAGTAGACGCTGTGCCCCAACTCCGCCCACAGGCCGACACAAAAGTGCCGGTCTGTATAGGCCCAAAATTATTCTAAAATATATTCTCAGTATCTTTTAAGGTATTACATAGTAATCTCATTTTCCCCCTCAAAACAGGTATTATAGGTTGGACAATTTATTTTTTAAAAAATCCTGCCAGAAGACTGACTATTCATCTTTACAAACAGACTAAAATGAAGCCATGTTTCCCAGAATGTACCCTCTTGTCCAGATCCTTGCCTTTTTTAAAATGCAAGTTAAATTCTCTATCCAAGCAACCTGCCTTGAGTCAATATACAGGCTTTTTCAGAACTTCTACTTCACAACAGTATCTATATGAGCTGCCTTTAGTAGAAATGAAATGTTTGCTATTGCAGATTCTTAGTTTTATTGGTATACACAGATAATAGAAGTTTTCCACAGAATTTAATATACCGACAACTCACTCAGCCAACAGGGTCGAACACCATTATCCAGTCTTCATTCACAGTTGGACATTTTAATCATGGAACCGTTTGGGATACTGTATGCCAAAAGTCATGGTCATGATGTCAAACATTATGTCAAAAAGTCATGGTGTTGAACAGGAATTCCTCAAGCACCACTTTCTGGATATAACCCAACAGAAAAGGTCTGAAGCACTGCAATGCCCAATCAAACCAAGTGGTCCAGGATTGCTGAAAAAATGAGGATCAATTTTTTTTTAATTCAGACATCAAAATTTGTCAAATGGTCAACAGAATTCATGGTAGCATGATTCCCCCATCCAGTCTCAAGTACTGGTTATCTAACAATCTGACCAAGTCAGTCTCAGTCCCAAATCCTGACAACTTTTTCTGTTTAAAAGTTAGATTGACTAGGCTTACACAGAGATGTGAAACTTTCCAAAAAGATGAACTCAGAGGAAAAATCATTTCCTGTTTTTCCAGGGGGGAAAAAAACTTTGGGGGGAAATTAAAATGTAGGCAAAGTTTATTTTCATATAAACCCAAATAACAGTGGACCCTCAGTATCCTTGGGGTTTGGTTCCAGGACCCTGTGTGGATACCAAACTCTGTGGATACTGAAGTCCCATTAAATACAATAGCAGAGTAAAGTGATGTTCCTTACTTTTTGGCATTTATATATATTTTTAAATATTTTCAAGCTGTGGATAAAGAATCCAGCTGAATCCGTGGATAAAGAATCTATGGATACCAAGAGCTTATAATAATTTTTAGCAACATAAAATCCTTTGTTCATAACTCAGTTATCATAGCCAATTGTGCTATTTTGTGTATTTATGAAATTTAAAATTATAAGATCCTTAGTTTGGGACAAGCAAATCTAATAAAAAATAGAGGGAAATGAAAATAGAAAGCACAATTTTGTAACAAAGTACAGTGTATTCCTAAGAACAAATCTATCAGTGTATTTGGATGCCATATATAGCACTGAATACATTGAACTCTAACAGTGTATTATTACCACAAGCAATTAATCTCCCGTATCCACACCAGTAACTTCCTCACATGATCATAGCAGAACCCACTAGTTGCAGAAATGCATGTTGGATTTGAGTGTTGTACATGTCTACAGTATGTTATCGTTCTCTAACTCTGTAGAAAGTCATATACAAGCCTTCACACTATACATTTTCTGGCATTCCAAACACATAAAACCTTACACGCACTAAAAAAACCAAGAATTTAGATTTAAGTTTCTTTTCAATGCCCTCCCCCTACAAATTTCCAATTTATCCACTGCAAAAACCTAAAACCTGTCCTTAGGGGAGGAAATTGTTCATCCCTAATTCCACCCTCCCACAAGTATCCATATTTCCTGGCTAATGTATGTTGTTGTCTTAAAGATTTGGGGGCATCAAATTGTGGAAGGTTAGCACCAGCACTTGCAAAAGAGTGCCCCAATCTACTGCAAGCATGACTGAGGAATCTGTTTCTTGATGAAGAATCTGTACTCAGGACAAGAGACTACTGTCAGAACAAAACAGAATTCTGGAGAAGCAGAATGGGCAGAGTTGAGCACAGCAGTGGAGGACAGAGGGTCTTGGAGATGTCTCATCAGCAGGGTCGCCATGGATCAAGATCAACTTGAGGGAAGTTAACAACAACAAATAAGACTAAGGACACATTCATTGATGTTCAGATGCTAAATGCCAGACTGACAACATTATTTCATTCTGAGTGATTTTTTTCCGATTGTTTTCAAATGCAAAACAATGCAGACAGCATTAAAATAATCAAGTCTGGAAGCACCATGTCTACCTTCAATGGGAAATGTCTCAGCAGGTGAATGAGTAGCAGTGTTAACTGATATATCCACATCTAAGGAAAACGTAAGACCAAGTATACCCCAACCTACACACCTACTTCTTCAGAGGAAGATCCTGTCCAGAACAGGATGAATATTGTCACTCATAATGCTAATTGTTGTTAACTCTTGTAATTCTGTTGGGGGGGAGGGGTTGGGGCTCGTGTTGTTTTAACTGTTTTATCTTTTATTGTTCACCGCTGTGATCCTTGGAATAGCGGTATATAAATTATTATTATTATTATTATTATTATTATTATTATTATTATTATTATTATTATTATTAAAAGCCCAAACTACCAATGTATATTAATTTAGATTGCAGACATTCACATCACTTTACAGTATACGTAGCAGCAAACCTCTGTCAAACAAGAATCTTTATACTATGAAATTTACTTCAAAAACTGGACTGGCAAAATTTGCTGTGACTTTCACGTTTCAAAAAGATTAAATCAAAAAGATCAAAGGATATAGAATGCTATGTCCTTTAAATGTAAACCAAATATGTTTTCCATATAGTTAGAGGTACATCTGAGATCAAGCACAGTAATCAATTCTGTTTAACTGAACTGAAGTATTCTAACAGCTACAGTGGGTCTCCTTCTGCATATTTACCAGTAATATCAATAGATCTAATTAAACTAGGCCTCAAGCAGAGAAACTGCTTGGAACGTGTGGTCCCGAGGCTGGCCACTTTCTTGTCATTTTTGGGTGCCTTCAAGTCCTTTCCCAGCCTCTCTCCTCCTCCTCCTGCTACTTTTGTTCATGGAAGGCAGGGGAGATGCTGGGGAGGAGGGGAGCCCAGGCAAAATGGCATCTGCCTCCCACCATGCAGCCAAGGGAGCCTTGAGAGCCCAGGTGAAGAGCTGCCTGAGGGCCCTCAGCACAGCCGAGAGGGGCAGGCAGTTGGGGCTGCTGGCAGGCCAGAGTGAGAGCAAGGCAAGCCAACTCCATTAGGCCTTGCCTGAATAGAAGGCCCTCCCTCCATCCACCATCCAGAGGGAGATAAGGGCAGGCCAGCTCCATCAAGCCTAATCAGACTAAGAAGAATGGTCCTCCCTCCTGTCCATCTGCCATGGTCCAGGCCTCCAAGGGAGAGAAGATTTGCTGGACTTTACCCCTTCCCCACTGCCATTCCCTTCTCCTTTTGTGTCTTGTCTCTTTAGATTGTAAGCCTGAGGGCAGGGAAATGGCTAATTAATAATTTGTAAGCCACTCTGATAGCCTTTGGGCTGAAGAGTGGGGTATAAATAAAGAAAGAAAGAAAGAAACCAACATTACAATGGACCTCCAGCAAGGAGCACCTTTTTTGCACTCCCTTTGCTGCGTGGTTGCAGTCCCGGAGCAGACATCATTTGAATGCCATGCCCTGGGATCGGCATGAAGGCAGCACATTTGGCCCGTCTGTTACAGGCCCTAGTGATATAAACCCAAGGTAATCCTAGATATAATAGGATATGACTTATCAGAGAACGGACAGGAGATTTCACTGAATAATTTCTAACTCATCAAGAAGATTTTACTATTAAAAACTAACAGTAGGGAGACAGCTATGTGCTGGATTGAACACTGGATTTTCCAGCATTTTGCACATAGAACAACCATGTTGCATCTACCAGGCGAAAGTTAATTTTCAAGAGGAAGTTAAGCATATAAAAGTTAAAAATGTAACACTTCTGTATTAAAAATCAAACCACATCTGTCTTTAGTTTTTAGACACTTGACAAAGCAACAGAAGCTTTCCAGATCAGAATTAAACTGAACAGAATAATGGTCAACATTGTTTACTGGTATAGTAAATATGTCTAGGCCACTCTTCCAGAACATGGCATTCAGAAGCAGATGGCATTCATAGCACAGTAAGCAGGAAACAACCTTTAATTTAGGGATCTACCATATCAAAGATTTACAATGATCCAGAAGCAATGTTAAGAGAATGTGGCACAAGACAGGTTTTTAAGGCCTGTTTGAATGAGGATATGTGTTACATTTAGAAAAGTTTCCCACAAGATCCAGCCTAACTGATCTTACCAGAAAGTGTATGTGCAGCAGTAGCCTTTAATACAACCTTTAATCCTAAGCAGTGTGGAACTAGGTTAACACCAGAACCATGAACTGGACCTGGAAACATTTCTGGGACAAGTGGGCTACGGATGCAGAACTGATGTTACATGCTTTCAGTTCCTGGTTCATACATGACTATCTAAGTAGCAGAATTTTGCTCCTGGGCATCAATGCCACCTGCACAGGTAATGACAAGCTACAAATATAAGTCTGCAATCCTAGCCAAATGCATACCCCATGCAGCTCAGCTCACTTCCCAACCCATAGCACTATGGTCTTATCTAAATTAAGTTTCAGAGTGTTTTGTCTTCATCTATCTCCAAGATAGTTCCTGACTTGATTTGTTAAAGGCTTTCTGAATTCTTTAACTGAAGAAGAAATGGAGAGATACACTAGATCTTCATAGCGCATCCCAAAACTTCAGATGACGTCTCCCAATGGTTTCAGGGAGAAGTTAAACTTCATTGGAGCCAAGATACAATTCTGAAATACACTGTGAGCAAAAGAAAAAGCTGCAATACAGCCTCTGGGACCATACATCCATGAATTATTAGAACTATAGTGCGCCCATGCTATGCGCAGACACATTTTCTGCAGCTTCCAGCTTATGCGGAAACCATGCAGGGAGTACAACAATGGTGCATGCACGCCACACCATCACATGCACACACCCCATTATTTCCTATGGGGCTTGAGCATAGGTGGATTTTCCCTTATGCGGGGGGATCCGGAACAGATCCCCCACATAAGGAGAGTTCCCACTGTATTACAAAACAGTCACTTTTAAACCTAAAATGGATGTGGTCCAGAAAGATGCCACGGTATCAAAAGCCACTGTAAGAGCCATTTGAACTAGTAAGACTGCACCCTTTTTCCTAGTGCACATCATCATTATAACCAGGTTTATCTCCAATAAAAAGGGCAAGAATCTGAAAGAGAATCTGTGTTGACTTCTTTATCAAAGGCCACACTACTGCATTATCAAGGGAACTATGAATCATTCCTTCTCTCAATGAAGAATTCACTACTTCTGAGGTCTATGGCCTAAATCAAATTGTTAACCCCACCCAGAGTAGACCCACTCTCTCAATCAATGGGAACTTTGTAAATCAACACTTCATTTCAACAGATTCAGTGTGGCTACTTTAGTTTGAACCAGCAACTTTACTGAAGCCCAAGGCCTCAGACCCATCCTAGCAAGTTCCTAGTGAGCCCATTGCTTCCAGTATAGGGGAGGTAGCCCCTAGCTTGCAAGGGCAATAATCCAGGCACAGGCACTCAATACAGGCTGTTGCCCTGAGGCTAGTGAAAAACTCAAATATCTAACACTTTTCAACCTGGAGTCCTGCAGGATCAAACTTTAAGGGGTCCTGCTAGTTAAAAGAGGGGCTCAAGCAAACAAGCGTTTGTGCTAGACTAAATCCAGAAAAATAGGTTTGGAACAGATGAATACCAGGTTTTAGTATTTTCCAAGATCAGAAAAAAATAGTTACTGTTACAAAGGGCCCTTTAAATTCCTTTTCTACAAATACTTTGATAAGGAAAATATGAGAGCATTAGCTGCCTCAGAAATTCAATCTCATGTGTATCAACTCCTTAATATCTACATTGCAATTTTCAGTGACAGTGTGATTCCCTAGATTCAATGCTTTTAGCCTTTTCATGAGATTAGCTTCTACTCTAAATTTGTCAGCTGATCTGGTAACTAAGTGTTTCAACTGAAAGTGTTGAAAGCATTTCCTGATAGAAAAATATAGTTTAAAATTTTCCAGCAAGAGCAAAGTCAAATCACTGGTAACTTTTTAATGTTCAGGATTATATTAAGTCCTACTGAGTGCAACGAGGCTTAGGAAAAGATAAACAGGTGTATGGTTGTAGCTGCAATTCCTTAAAAAACTGATAAAGAATGGCTACATTCTGACAAAAGTATTTCCAGATGTATCAAGTTTAGTACATATATATTATCATGAAAAAATAACCAGGGAAAATGAGGTGAGCATCCCTCCTAGTTATATGGGTCAAAAATTGTAATTAAGATTTTTCATAAAGTACAGTATTCAAGCTCTGAAACATGAATGAATAAATCTGGGGACTATTTTTTTCTGGTTCCAGGTCCCTCTAGGAGCCAGAACGGCCCATCTAGCAAAAGAAAATTAGGCAAGTATGAGGATGGGGAGAGAGTCCCCATGCCTTACTGAAGCTGTCCCCCCCCCATTTTTCACCTCAAAAAGAAAGGTGAGGTGAAGGGTCCACAAAAGCAGATTTTAGAGAGGTACACACAGCCCAGTCTGCATAATTACCACCCCTGCTCTAAATATAGCATCCCATGTACCTGTGCACCTCCCCTCATGATCAGCCATTCTATTAATTTCTTTTGTGTTTCTTAATTGTATAGCCCTTTCAAAGACCCCCTAAATATCTCAGTAGCAGTTGTAGTTGCAGTCACAAACAGCACTCTTAGAAAAAGGTCAAAGCTGTCTTTTCTAATTACTGAACAATAAAAAGCCCACAAAAGTTATCAAGACCTGCTGCAGATCGCACTGGACATACTTCTAGGGCTGGGAGAAGGTTTAACAATTTATTATAAGAAAATTCCAGAAATCTGTCACAAATGTCTCAATTCCAAATGAGGTTCCACTAATATGCAAACTGTTTAAATCACATTACTGAATGATTGTAATTTTTAAAAAATTATTAGGATAAAATCCGTAGGCTACAGAATTTTCTTGGAAGGCATGAGTGTCCCTTTTATTGTATTCCTTCTACAGGAGTCTCTCAATTTATGTTGTCTTGATTGATGGCAATTCAATTTCACCTTTTCCCTGAAATAAACAAACCAGTAAATAAATGCTGCACCCACAATGCACAGGTCTTTCAGCATGCCTGTGGAGTTGAGCAAAGCAAAAAAGCAAAGAGAAAGAGAATGAGAAGGATGAGGCAAGAAAGCAAAGCTTTTTAGAGTTTTGACATATGAGTTCTGAGAATTATGTAAAGGTGGCTGCTTCTCTTTCACCTGCCTAGGTTGGAGAAGGTGGAGAAAGAAAGCAACTGCAATCTTGGTGTTGCTGAAAGGTTTTATTTGCCTGTTTAGAAGGTGTGTGAGGGGCAGGAAGAAACTGAAATCTTAAAGAGTTTTGGTTGGGGGGGGTGGGGTGGGGAGAAGCAACTGCTTTTTTTATGTGGAAAGCCTGCTGGAAAAAACACAGCAGCAAATGAGCTCTCTTCCCCTTGTGTCCTCTGCACCTGCTGCAAAAGACACAGCAGGAGATGTGCTGCCCCCTTTTCTCTCCTTATGTACTTCCTCAACCTTGGAAGTCTGCTGGAGAAGGCACAGCAGAAGAAGACCATTCTTACTAGTTGTTTTCCATCTGTGTGCTCCTGTGAAGAAGACCTGTCAACTAATGGCAAGCCAACTCATCCCAGCCAAACCCTCCTGGGATCAGAAATCCCTGCCTCCTCTGGTGCTCTGGACAACACCTGCACATTTCTCTAACCTGGAAAAGGTTACCGTATATACTCAACTATGAGTCGACCTCATGACCTCAAGACAGGTTTTAGGGCCAAAATTATGGCTTTTGATATGATGCATGGATAAGTAGAGGGTAGAAGTTAGAGGTATGTAACAAAAGATGTAAAGGATGAAGCAAAGGAAATCGATGCCAGAGAACTTAGAAAATTCCAGCAAGCATAACTGTTTGTGCTCATCCTAAAGGCTGGATGGATAGAGAATAGAATGGGGTCAGTGCCTCCAGGACAGACACTCTTGCCTTTCACCAGGGGATGGTTCCTTTTTTAAAGTAAGTGTTAAAATACAGTACTTTGACCTATGGGTAAGTCAATTTAGGCTTTTTGGGTCAGTTTTTTGATCAAAATTTCTAGACTTATACATGAGTATATACCAGTGATGGCGAACCTATGGCATGCGTGCCAGAGGTGGCACTCAGAGCCCTCTCTGTGAGCCCATGTGCTGTCACCCCAGCACAGAATTTGCCAGAGTTTGTTACTAGAAAGCCAGAGGGACATGGCACTTTGCAATATATAAGTGGGTTTTGGGTTGTAGTTTGGGCACTCGGCCTCTAAAAGGTTCACCATCACTGGTATATACAGTAAGTTCTGATGTTTTATCCTTCAGTCCTTTTTGAGAATGGTGATGGACTGAGTAAAGCCACTAACTGTTGTACTTCGCCTCTGTCAGAACATATCCCCCTGGTCTCCAATGACTTTTTATGGAACTGGCTCACCACATTTATGTCAAACTCAATTTACACTGGAAGTCCAGGAAGGCAACCCTAATGTAAATCAAAACCCACTTGTTCCTCGTATTTTTTTCAAAAACTAAAATGAATTTACTCTCCATAACTTCTACTGAATTTATCCAAGATGGACACGTTTTTCTTTGCACTTATTTATGTATCAATTATGGAAGCAAGATGACACTAGCCTAGCCTCACACAATACATTAATTTTTTTTCAAAGTGAGCATTAGGAGAGAAGCACAAACAATAAGGTGATACGATATATTGGCATTTTCTTGTATTGAACTCTTGGCTATCTTGCTGTTGTTTTTTTAATAAAAAAACAGGAGATGTCACTAATGTTTTGGATGACAAATAAAATGTATATCTGTGTGAAAAGACATCTGTAAGAGACAATACTAGGGGTCCATGACTCTGCTGGCATGTGATAGAAATGCACCACAGCAGAAGTGATAGCAGGTACAGATAGCTTATCCTCTCATCTGTGCTATTCCAGTATTAAAGAGCCTGACAATTCTGCTATGAAAAGCAGCAGCTTTAGAGGAAGGTGCAGGTGGACACACATGGAACCCAAAACTGAACCGTGGCACCATACCACTGAGAAAATAACACTATTCCCCTACAGTAAGATAGACCTTTGCTGGTGAAACAGCCAAATGTGACCTTTGAGAGGCACATATATCTCAAATACAGCCCCATTCTAATTGATTCTTCATAAGAACAGCTGGAAAATAATTAGATTAGGTTGACTATCATTATCTGCAAAGTGTACGAAATACAGAATGCAAAAACAGGTTCAGCTGTACTATAATACAACTTTGGGTCGAAAAAGACGGGCACCTCCATGCCACTCCTTTCTGCCCCTCGTCGGCGCCACGCCTACCCCATAGCACAGCACCAACACGCGCCCTAAAAAGCCGCCTAGAGTAGCTCCTTTTTAGAAAAACTATAATGGCGCTTGCGCGCATTGCCGCCGCCACTACTTCCATTTGGGCATGCAGACACCCGCACGTCATCATTGCCCACCACATGTTGCGGGGTGCTGGCAAGATGGCACACAGGCTCCACTAGAAAGGCTGGGCGTGTATGGATGCCCAGCCCTCTGGAGCCCTAAAATCGGCCCCATGACAACGCTTAGTAAAACAAAGGCAGGGTAGCTTAGGGTCTGAATTCTGCTCTACTAGGCCTCCCTACATGACTGTTTTCCCTACACCACTCTTTAGTGGCTTTCCACTTTTTATATGTATTTTCCCTTTTTCTAAAAGATGGAAATCATATACACAAAGCCAAAAATTTATCCAAAAACTGAATTCAGCCCCCTGGTTGAAATAGACTTCTTACCTTTGCCTCCCCCTCCTTCCTTTTTCTAGCTATTTTTCTTTCCTCTACAGCTTTCCCTATTTTTTCTCCCAATCTAGGACCCTTTTTTCTGGTTATAATCCAAGTCTACATATTTCTAATTGTAACTTTTATATAGAAAAAAGAGAAAGAAATAAAAGAAGAAAGAAGAAGATAATAAGAAGGGAAGAACATGTGTCATGAACCAGAAAGAAAGAAAGAAAGAAATGAAAAGAGTAAGGGGACTATACAAGAAGAAAGAATATAGGCGCACCTTTCCCCGCCGGATCGGGGCCTCAGTGGACAGAGCGGCAGCCGCTGAGGCCCCGATCCGCCGCTTTCCGGGCAGCCTGGAAAGGGGTGTCCTTGGGGCTTCAAGCCCCAAGGACTCCCCGCGGCGGTGGGGAGAAGGAGAAAAGGGCCGTTTGGCCCCTTTCTCCTTTGGTCCGCTGGGCGCAGCCGTCTGAAGGCTGTGCCTAGCGGATCAAACCAGGAAGGAACTCTGAAACGGAGCTCCTTCCGGGGTTGTGGAAAGGGCGCCCTAGGCGCCCTGCCGCGACCCCAATATGTCACAACCGCGCCGCCTCGTTTGGAGGCGGCACAGCCGTGACGTATCGATGGCGGCGGCCGTGTGGAATGGCCACTGCCATTTTGTGTGTGCGCAGCACCGCCCCATCTTAACCCTAGTACACGCTCCGCGCGTACTTTTAAGCCCATCTGTAACGGGCTATAGTTAGGATAAGACAATGTATTAGATAGGTTTAAAGATATTATGATGTAACAGATTGTAAATACAAAGACAACTAAGGAGGATGCAGATAATGAAATAAAATATATTTTTTAAAAAAAGAGGGAAAAAAAGAAAGGCTTCTTGTCCTTTCAGTAAAGACAACAAATTATCTTTTTGAGGGGAAAAAATACCAAACTTAAGTAGCCCACCTAGCTCATCCTTATGAAACATTCATTAGCCAATTATTTGTAGAATACTTCAGTAAGTATAGCAAAACATGTCAGACACCTGCTACTTCACAGACCTTTGTTAATATGATGGTTACTTCTATTAAAAGTGTACTTTAATTTTTTAAATCCATTTTACCTCACTCTTCCATCAAGTAAGCCATGGCAGCATACCTGTTTTTTTCAAGCGCAACAGTCCTGAATGTTGGGTTTGGCATCAATGATAAATAACTTCCTAAGAAGTTATTTAGCCCAGCAAGGTACAAGACAACTGTAGACGTTCTGAAATCCATTTCCCCAGTTTTATATTCTATTGTATTATAATGCCGCTCAAGTAAGCTGCACTTATTTTAAAAAGAATTTGACAAATATTTTTATTCCAGCAATTTGGGTCCAAAACACACTGCAGAAATAATCTAGATTGAGACCACTTTAACTGCCCTGCCTCAATGCTAGGGAATTCTGTGAACTGTAGTTTTGTGAGACACAGAGACCTTTGGTGTCACAACAAACTACATTTCCTGGAATTCCCTAGCACTGAGCCAGGGCACTTAAAGAGGTCTCAAACTGGATTGTTTCTGCAGTGATTTTGGACCCTTAAGTCATAGTTCACTACAAGCTACAATAACTTTGTTCTGATCAGCTAAAGCTAACATTAGGGTGGAGACATGGAGGGCACCAAACTTCCCTGTAATTTCTAAAATGACCCCAGGTTTACAAAGCTCTTTTGCAGACCAGCAGATTTTCCTCAAATTTCCCAACATATAAGAAGGGATAATTACTCTATTTGCAGGCTAACAGCAGTATACTGCCTTCTCAAAGTAATAACACATTACTACTTTAAGGTTCCAATAATACAGTTCCAGTAGTGTAAATACAGGGGCCAAACATCACTATTCCATGATCTTACCTAAAGAGAATTGTTGTGAACAGTCTCAGAAGTAGAATGTGATCAGGTTTTTTGGTTATTACATTGTCTCTTGTAGAACAACTTCTGGTCTCACACCCTACTACAAGCCCCAGAACATACAGATTTATATTTCTCCTGTATTAGCCCTACCTCAATTTCCCATTTCCTTCTCCATTTTGTCTCTTGTGTCTGCTGTCTAGAATGTAAATCCCTTAAAATAAGCAATTATCATTCTTTGCAAAATACTATGTATATATGGATGTCACAGGGGGCCCTTGGTATCTGCCAGGCTTTTGTTTCAAGATACATCCCATGGATGCTCAAATCCTATTAAATGCAATGGCATGGTAAAATAGTATCCCCACATAAAATAACAAAATCAAGGTTTGCTTTTTGGAATTTATATATTTAAAAATATGTTCAAGCTGTGGGCAGTTGAATCCATGGGTAAAGGATCTGTGGATATGGAGAGTTGACTGTACTACATCGGGGTGAGAATCATGAGTCCTTCTTGAATTATAATTCCCAGCATTTCTTACCACTGGCAATGCTTCTAAGGCTGCTGGGACTTGCAGCCTGACAAAATCTGAAGGGCACATGATTTCTGCAACTGCACTATATAAACAGAAACACACATCCAAAATAGAAAGCAGTGTTTTCATCCTGCACCATTAAGAAGTTTCCAAATTTACAACACACTGAACCTAGCAGCCTCAACCCTAATCTACAATATTATGGCCCGAAACTGACGGGCCGAAGGCACCGTGCTGGCACCGAAATTAGGGTTCCAGAGCGTGTGGCAACCGCACACTCTACCCTAATATGTATGGACAGCACCCTCTTTACATGGTGCTGTCCACACGTGGTTCGCGTGCGTGGTGAAAGCGAGGCACCACATCCACACCGCCAGGTGCCACACTTGTGTCTTGGATGAATCACAGTGCGCCAATGGCGCACTGGTGATGTTGTCCCGACGTTTCCGGGTTCTTTTTGGTCCGGAGGGATGCCACGCACTTTGGCTGCTGCAGTCCCTCCGGAGGGAAACTGGGCGCCTCCAGCTTGTCCCTTTGGGGCGGTCTGGATTGCCCCTATGTTAGTTCTTCAGCTCTGACCCTTCAGATATTTTTTTCTTCACTTCCTGAAACCCTTAGCATAGCTGAGGGTCAAAGATTCTAGGAGCTGAGTCCACAACACCTGGAGGGCAAAAAAATGAGAAGTATTGGTGCAATCTCTAATGTGTTTTATATTAGGCTGTAAAATAACCTAAAAGCTGAAAGCTTCGGCTAGTCTTCTGTGTGTCTTGGGGGCATGCAGCATCTAATCACCATGACCCCGAACTGCACGGAAGCCAGCTTTTTTGGCCTGTCCATTCAAGCCCTTAGTCTGACCAAACACTTTTAAAAAATTTACTGCAGTTCTATTACAAAACTGAATATAAGTTCAAAATGTCTGATTGCTTTTCTAACCAAAGGAACAAAATGAGTGTTGTGTTTTAAAATACATATGCCTGAAATGAAATCAGCTTCACACTATACTGTGGTTACTTACAATAAATGCAGGATATACTTTAAAAAATAAATCTTGTTATCAATGAAAAGTCTGAAAACTGATTGTCCTCCTTCCCACAAAAAAATCGAGAAATCAAGCAAATTTAGGCAGAGATGTTAATAAGAATGGAGTGCCCAATCTACAAAACACTGGTTACAACACTTGCATCTTCTAGATCAGTGGTCCCCAATCTGTGCTCTTTAAAGGATTTTGGACTTCAGCTCCCAGAATCCTAGACTACTGGCCAACATGACTGAGGCTTCTGGGAGCTGAAGTCTAAAATCTCTTAAAGGGTACAGTTTGGGGACCACTGTTCTAGATAAGAGGGTCTATTTACCCACAAATCCTACCACGATGTCAAGTGATTGAAGAGGCATCTAATTCCAGACCCTTTCTTTCCAAATAGGTGGACAGATATCAGGCCCAAATGTACAAGCAGTTCATGGACCAAGCTAAGAATGGAGTTTCCACCACCATTTCAGAGACAGCCCTGCAGCACAATTCATGAACCACCACTGCTCAACCCAATAAGGATGATGGGATCTCATGTGCTGTATATTGGTTTATGTCACGTCGCACATTAGTGCATAAAGGAAAAGCTACAACACTTTCTATGTAAAGAAGATTAAAACAGATTTGAGCAAACTTAACCAGATTTCAGTAAAAGTTAGCAACAAAAAATTGGAGATTGTAAGGTAGTTAAAATCACAGCTTTCCACTTTCAAAAAAGAAATATTTTTAAACCTACCTTCAATAAATTTTAAAGAATGCTAATAGTTTTAGAATGGCCCATGTTGGTATGACCTCTGTGTAACTGATCAACTAACAGTAGAAAGTAACTGATCATTGCCATTAGTGAATTTAGATAATCACTAGAGCGATCCCAACTTTTGCAAAGAAGTATGTGTAAATGAAATACATTACACACAACAAAATGACATGGAGAATTGAAAGAAAACACTATGACTTGTTTAATCCTGGGCTAATTATTTAGGAGGTCTTCTATTTGTAACATATGAAAAAGCCAAACATTTAGTTACAGCGGTCTAAGACAATAGAACAAATGAACAAAAAATGTTATCCGTGTATTTCCTTTTGGCGGTGTAATGACTGGCCTGAAATAGTGTTGGGGAATGATGTGCTTTATTCTGAGGCATGCATTGCAAGCTAGCAGTATTTTGAATAAAATTCAATTAAGATTAACTCACCACCATCCCTCTCTCTAACTCTGTGAGTATGCATGCTTTTAGCTTTACTGTGTCCAGTGCTGTCACCATATTTGTTTTCAGGACTATCAGAGCGCCGCAACATTTTATTTGGTGGTGAAGGATCTGTGGTGTCTCGCATCTTCTCATGCCGATGATCACCACCACTGGGATGACTCTTGGATGAGTATTTAAGAGCCTGCAAGAAAGTACAAGACAAATACAGAAATTTAAGCTGTGTCCTGGGAGCAGACACAGAATGTATAACCAATATTTTTCATCTACAGATTTTTATTCCTATAATATCAGTTAAATAAACTACCACTTATACCCAAAAAAACTACTTTGGCAACTGCAAAGGGACTATGTCAGCCTCATCAAATTTTTAACTCTCACCACCACTTGAACAATTGTATACCAAACTATTCCTAATTGCTTTTGAAATATCTGTTTCAAAACTGCAGCATGGCAGAGCTGCAGTTCAAAACAACCTGTAAACCACTACCCCCTGACCAGTTTCCCAACTGTACAGAGCCGATCTAATGTGATACCATTTTGCCAACTTAATAACAGGCAGTTCTTTCAGAAAGCCAGCAATGGTGTACTGCAGCAGCTGGGAACCGCTCATGTAGCAGTTTCAGCCTTAGACTCAGTTCTGGAGGCCAGGGTCCAATTCCCTTTTTGGCCATGGAAACCCACTGGGTGACCGTGGGCAAGTTACATTCTCTCAGCCTCAAAAGGGCAAAAGCCAACCCTCACTGAACAATTCTTGTCAAGCAAACCTCATGGTAAGTTCACCTAAGGGTCACCATACGCTGGAAATGAATGAGCACACACAAAGGCAACAGTGAGCCTTTCATCCATACACTAACACTGGGACTTACTCAAAATATAATTAGCTGAACATGCTTTTCTTCAACTCCAATTACCTTCTAAAGTATCTAAATACTATTACCAGTATCAGTGTTAATGGCAATTGCCCTGTGTAGGTGCCTGTTGGTTAATGGCTATTTGTTATTTTAGAAGGCATTATACAATACAAATGCAGTACAATAGCATTCCTTCCTTTGCAGAAAAAAGCAAAAGTTGCTATGAAAAATGCCTCAGTGTTACACTAAAGTGTGTAAACAAAAATGCAAAGTGCATGGGGAGTTTTATACTGGTTCCAGAGACCATATAATCACCTCCCACTGTGTGCTATCTCACACAAAGCACAGAAGTGTCAAGATTTCACTCAGTAGGACCTCTGTGAAACAAGGCTAGCTGTGGTGTATTTTTCCTGAAACTACCAATTCCTAAGAGGGACTAACAGTTGCCCAAAAGTCATGGGGA
Source organism: Sceloporus undulatus (assembly GCF_019175285.1). NCBI lineage: Eukaryota > Metazoa > Chordata > Lepidosauria > Squamata > Phrynosomatidae > Sceloporus > Sceloporus undulatus. Next base: position 21,510,126 of record NC_056527.1, read on the forward strand.
TACAACGTGCATGTCTTACAACCGCTGTGCATTTATTTAACAGCAACAGCCCCTGTGTCCTATGGAAAACACCACTCTGTAAGCATATTGACCAGCAGCTATTCTCACCTCCTCGACTTCAGAACACCAGCCTCTGTGTGGTGTGTGTTTACATTCAATGGACTGTCACTGCCTCCGGTTGTCAAAATCCCCTTTATATACTCACTTAGGGCTAAGAATACAATAGTCAAACAACCCCAATTTAGTTTGCTTGTTCGTTTTTTTGCACCTCCTGCCACTGATCCCAATTATCTTCACAGGGGCCTGGTTTTTTATTATTATTATTATTATTATTATTATTACTCCCAATTTAAGACAGGAAGGGGATCAAAGAACTACAATTCTCTTCCAGACTTGTTCACTGCAAGCCATTGCCATGATCTGATCCGGCTTATGTTTCCTCTCTTAAAATGGGGGGAGCCAAGAAGCATTTTTTGTGGGGGGGGGAATCCTTTCCAGCACGTTTATATGTGTGTGTGTGTGTATGTGTGTGTCTTTTGTGTGCCTCCATGTCTTTCCTGACTTAGGGTGAGCCTAAGGCCTCTATCACAGGGAGGGGGACCCTAATATCATGGGACCCTAAAACTGCTTTTGACTCTTTTTCTGGCTCTTTGCTATGGAATTCTGGGAGTTGGAGTTTGTCGTGGGCCCCACAACAAACTCCAACTCCCAGGATTCCATAGCAAAGAGCCAGACAACAAGTTAAAGCGATTCCAAACCGGTTTATCTCCCCAGAGTGGATGCAGCCTAAATGTGAAGAGAAAACAACAATGCCGCGGCCGTTCCTCCCCTCCAACGACCGAGGCCCAATCTGAGGCCTAGGCCTCTGGCCTCCGAGCCTTGGCTCCGGGGCCAAGAACAAGGAGGAAGAGAAGGAGGAGGAAGAGAAACGGCCGCCGCCGCTGCTGCCCCCTCCTTCCTTCCTTCCTTCCTTCGGCCGAGTCTTAGGAAGCGTTCGGGCCCTGCGCGGCCTACAGCGTCGGCCGGAGCCTGCGCTCGCGTAGCTCTCTTGGCCGCCCTCCTCCTCCTCCTCCCACTCTCCTCCGCCGCCGCCGCCGCCGCTGCTGCCTCCGTGGTGGTTATACCTGGTAGGGCTGCGAGTCCCCCTTGCGGTCGTGACAGCTGAGGAGGAGAAAAGAGAAGAGAGGGTTGAGGCAGGCGTTGCCGAGAGGCCGTTACCGGCCGTTGAGGGAGGGGGAGGGAGAGGGGAGGGAGGGGGTTCTATTTACCCATCGTTGAGTCTTTGCTGTTTCCTCGCATACATTACCATCAATGCCCGGCCTGTGAGAGGGAGACTGAGGGGACCAGGAGGAGGAGGGCGCGGCCGGGGCACGGGAGCCGCCGAAGGGACGGGGAAGGGGAGGAAGAGGAGGAGGAGGAGGCGGGGCGGCTCGGCTCTGAGGGGAAGCGGCGGCGCTCACGGGCCCATCGCCGCCCCGCAAACGACGAACCGCCGCAGGACTCGCACACAGAGCCTAGACCGACGGCGGCGGCGGCGGCGGCGGCGTCCCTCCTTCCTTCCCTCCCTCCCTCCCTCCGCTGCCGCCTCCTCCTCCTCCTCCTCTTCCTCTCCTTCTCCCTCACAGTCGCTGCTCCCAATACTACCACCGCCGTCCAACTACATCCGGGCAACTCAGGCGGCGTTCGCTAGGCTTCGGCTCCTCTCGGCTCTTTCCGTCGAAGCTCCGCCCACTTTTTCTGGAGACGAGGGAAAAAAAGGAAAGAGAGAAGCAAATCACCTCCTCCTTCCTCTTTCTCAGCGCTATCGACGACGACGGCGTCCCGCCTTTTGCCTCCACGACGCTTCGGGGGAGATCGGCGGTTTCCGTCACTCGCCCCTCCCCTTTTGTAGGGGATTTATAAGCCCTTCTTCTGAGGGACCAACCTTCGGAAAACATCGGTAATTTCCGTCACTCGCCGGAAAATAACCTCTCTCCCTTTCTCGAGATTTATAAGCCCTTATTCTGAGGGAACATTCTTCGGGAAACATCGGCGGTTTCCGTCACTCGCCGGAAACCTATCTAACTCCCTTTCTCTGGGGATTTATAGCTTTTCTTCTGGGACCAATCTTCGGCAAACATCGGTGATTTCCGTCACTCGACGGAAACCTCCCTCTGGGTATTTATTTATAAGCCCTTCTTCTGAGGCGCCAATCTTCGGCAAACATCGGTGATTTCCGTCAGTTGTCGGAAACCTCCCTCCCTTTTGCCCAGGATTTATAACCCTTTCTTCTGAGGCATTACCTCCCTTTCGCGGTTAATTTATAAACCCTTCTTCTGAGGCGCCAATCTTCGGCAAACATCGGCGATTTCCGTTACTTGACGGAAACCAACCTTTTCCTGTCGCGGAGGGTTTCGTCTGTTTCGTGCGAGGCTCCAACCTTCGGCAAACATCGGTGATTTCCGCCTCGCTTTCGGAGAAACATCGGCTCTCTCCGAAACAGACCTCCCCCAGCTTCGGTTAGATCCGGAGGCAGAGAATGAGAATCGCGCGAGCACCGTCGGCCATTTCCGTAACGGGAAAAAAGGCTCGCCGAATGGAGGGGGCGGTTCCTCTGTTCTGATTGGTTGACGGAGAGGCTTCTCTTCGGATCTCGTTCCGGTTCGAACCCGTTCTGACGCCGACGAAGCCGCAGTTTCCCGAAGCGAGAGCCGAATTAAGGAAGAGTGAGGATGGACGAGTGAAGGTTTCGGTATGGACGACGGTTTAGAGTTATAGGCTGCATCCACACTGGAGAGAGAACCCGGTTTGGGACCGTTTTAACTCTTTTTCTTGCTTAAAGCTATGGAATTCTGGGAGTTGGAGTTTGTTGTGGGCCCATGGGCCCCACAACAAACTCCAACTCCCAGAATTCCATAGCCAAGAGCCAGACAAAGAGTTAAAGCGGTCCCAAACCGTGTTATCTGTCCAGTGTGGATGCAGCCCTGGATACAAATCCCAGCATTCCCTAGCCTTTAGCCATGGCACTTAAAAACCATGTCAAACTGGATTAATCCTGCAGTGCTGTTGCAGTCTAGGTTCAGTGCTCACTTAGGGGAAATACCTCTCAAGACTACAAATCCCAGCATGCCATAAGAGTGGAGAGTGGGTCGGTAAGGAGTGCGCAGGCCTGGGATGGCTATAAGGGCGGAAAGAAGGGCAGCGACCATGAGGGTGGCTTCAGTTTTGGCACTGCGCAGGCGCAGGATCTGCCCCGCCCCTTTCTTCCAGCTGTGCCTGATTGTGTTTCTGCAGTCTCCCTCGACGGCGTTGATTGGCTGGTCGGGCCACGCCCCCTCTAGGCCCGCCCCCATTTCCAACTTCTAAGTGAAGGGTGGCAACAAGGCAGCTATTCTGGGAGTCGCTTGGAAGGCGGAGAAGGCTACTCTGGGGCTGTCAAAGAGCCCCTTTTCCCTCCCTCTCTCACCTTGCATTGGGAGAGTAAGGCTGAGACAGTGTGACCAGGGGTCCTCCTTTTCCAGGACATGTCCTACATTTCCACCTTCTGTCCAGGGCAAGCTGACGAAAGTCCCTATTAACTGCCAAGGAGGGAAGGAAAAGGCACCGCAAAGTGGAGGACCTTCGAGGAACAAAATGGAGGACATTCCGAAAATTAAGACCTGAAAACACTCATATAAATTCCCAAACATCACATGATTGTTATCCAATGTTATTTTAATTTGTTATTTTAATTTTTATCTGCCATTTTTTATTGTTTGAATGTTAACATGAATTAATATGTATTATATTATAATTAATTATCTTCGCAGAATGTATGCCACAGGCAGGTTTATTTTATCTATTTTAACTGACTGCATGTACAGCGCTGTGTAAATTTACAGTGCTATATAAATGAAATTCAATCATAATAATAAGGGATGCTCCTAATGGAGGACGTTTTGGGATTTCCTCCTGGAGAAAAAGCTTGAAATGTAGGACACGTCCTGGAAAAGGAGGGCACCGGGTCACCCAGCTTTTTCCGGGGCACGCTGTCCTCCTTCCTCTCATGCACACTTTCCCAGCCCAGATGGTCCTAATAACCACCAAGGAGAACAAGGCCCTGCAAAATGGAGGGCCTTCAAGAAAAAGTGCGAAAAAAATGATAAAACCCTAAAAACACCCATAAAAACGTAAGTCCATGATTCTTAAGTCATGCTCAAAATGGAGGATGTTTTGGAATCCAACTGGGCAGAAAAGAAAAGCTAAGAACACTCAGATGTAAATCCATGCTCCTTAGTCAAGTGCCCCATGGAGGACATTTTGGGATTCCTTCTGAACAAAGCTAAATGTAGGCTATGTCCTGGAAAAGAAGGATGTCTGGCCACCTGCCTTTTCCAAGACATGCCCTCCATTTCTACCTTCTCTCCAGGAGGAATCCCAAAAGGTCCTCCATTTTGTGCATGATTAAGAAGCATGGATTTGTATTTCTATGAGTATTTTTAGTATTTAGACGAAAGCATTGCCCCCTCCCCAAAAAATAAGAATTATGCCGCTCTGTGGAATTTCCCTTCAATCCCAGAACTAAATGCATTGCTAAAACTTCAGATGAGCATTCAGAAATAGAGCTCAGGCCCCCAAAGAGGAGGCGCAAGCAAAGGGACCAAGGAAATGCAAACAGCAAGCGTCAGAGTTCTACGCATGAAGGGTTTTCAATGAGTGCCTCCGCATTGCAGAAATAATCAAGTTTGACACCACTTTGACTGCCATGGCTCAGTGCTATGGACTTTTAGAACTTGTAGTTTTGTGAGATGTTTAGCCTTCTCTGTTTGTTCTGGTTCCACAACAGACTACAAAACCCAGGATATTATAGGATGGAGTCATGGCAGTGAAAACAGTGTCAAACTGCATTAATTCTGTATTGTGGCAGCAGCCTCAGACTGCATTCATATTGGCTATGTGATTCACACTTGAGAGTCTGACCAGATTTGTTTTCCAGCATCAGATGAGATAGGTGTATTTCCAGCTGCAAGTTAGCATATAAATGCAGAGATTGATGTCTCTATCACAGAATAGATTCAGTGAACAGAAACAAAGAGTCCATCCTTTACCTGTTCTGTTTTTAGTGCACCTGTTTCACCCACATTCACATGCATACATTTATTTGCTCTTAAACAAAATTCTTCATTTGCACACACATACCAACAGCTCTGATACATGTGTACACACACTTTTGCATTCCTTATAGATGTGCATACGTGAATAATAATAATAATAATAATATCCCTCCTCTCTGTGCAACACAACTGGGTCAGCTTAGAAGTTAAAACAGTACAATCTCATATCCCAATTTCTCACCCCTACCCCCAAAATAACACATAAACAGTACAGAATTGAAACATACTTTAAAATAAGCATTCAAAGCAGGCAGTGGTTATAGCAGAGCTCCTTTTTTACCTGAGCAACTGTCCCCGAGCATCACCCTCTGGAATCTGCCCAAGAGGAAGAAACAGAACCATTGCAGTGCATTGCCTCCAGTTCCTAACTTTCTCAGGCGTTCCAAGAGGATGTCATGGCCTATTGTGTCAAAGGCTGCTGAGAGGTCCAGTAACACCAACCAGGTCACACTGCCCCTGTCGATGCCCAGCCGAAGGTCATCAGCTAAGGCAACCATGGCAGTCTCAACTCCATATCCTGTCCTAAAGCCAGTTTGAAATGGATCTAGATAAATGGTTTCCTCCAAGACAACCTGGAGCTGAAGAGCAACTGCCCTCTCAATCACTTTGCTCAAAAAGGTAGATGGGAAACTGGCCTATAGCTGTTCATTTCCAGGGGGTCAAGGGAAGGTCTTTTCAGGAGTGGCCTGACCGCTGCTTCCTTCAAACAGGATGGAACATGTCCTTCCCTAAGGGATGCATTAATGATATCGCTAGAATATCCTCGTCATCACCTCCCGCCGCCCCGCCCCCCCGGACGGCCAGCCACAAAGGGCAAGGATCAAGAGGGCAAGTTGTTTTCAGTGGATTTCAAAAATAGGTACTTTCATCGCTGCAATTGCATATGTACACATTCTTTTGTCCACTCATGCACATTTGCATCCTTTCCCAAAACCATATAGTTATAGTGTCTTTATTGAGCCATTTGGTCAGCTCCCTTGGTCGCGCAAAGGTGTTGCAAGAAAGCAGGCAAGAAAAATAAGGATGGAAAGTGAATGACTTGAAGGCACATGGTTTGCATGTTATGTTGAAATGTAATGGGAAGAAGACTTGGCAGATTCTCACATGGAGCGACAAAATGAAGGCATTGCCCCACCAAATAGGATTTATGCCCTCCTCCACCATGAAATTTCCCTTCAGTTCCCAAATTTCTTGCATTGCAGTACAGTTATCCATTGATCCTTCATCCTCAGAATCAAGCATCCACGGCTTGAAAATATTCCAAAAAGATATATATTCCAAAAAGGAGATCTTGGTTTTGCCATTTTATATAAAGGACACCATTTTAATATGCCATTGTATTCCATAGGAACTCAGTACCCATGAATTTGGGTATCCACAGGGGGTCAGATACCAAAAGCCCACTGTAATATAACTAATGGCATTTAAATATAAGTTTATGCACCCAAAGAAAAGGGACAGACAAAGTTACCAAGGGAATGCAAACACAACACATATAACAGCTCTAGATATGAGCAATGTTCAGTGTCTCTTTTTTGTAATGCTAAACATTTGGGGACAGAAGAAAAAATTCATTTGAGGAGCAATTCCCTCCTGTCCTGTAACAGCCCATAGATTTTCTGGGAACAGGAGAAGCAAGAAAAGACAGCAACATTATTTTTGGCACACATTCCTAGCATTTGCTGTAGGTTTAAGTGGGTTGGGTGATGTGGGGCAAAAGGAGGTGTAACCAACTGTTTTATACAGACAAATGCATACCAGGTTTTTGCTCTGAACGCTGCCTAAGGACAGCAATGCAAGGCATGCTACTGAAATGTTTGGGGACTAGATTCCCTCTCTTTTGTGTGGGTCATAGGGCCCACCACTGCTTAAAATATCAGCAGCTAAAGCCTTGTCATTAAGAGACCACAATCTTTCTCACGTTGAACTAAACAAAATTCAAGCAGTGATAAAATCGGATTCTTGGATGTGTCTCAGACTACAGAACGAACCACACATGTTTCTGGGACTATTTTAATAGAAAATTCAGACCTAGAGGCAGAAATAACATGCAGAGAATAGAGATGCACCATTTAAAAAAGAACACAACCCCAACATGTTTCAGCAAATGTTTTATTCAAATCTAATGATATGCACATGTGAAATGAAACAACCAGGTCACATGAGCTTTGCATAAGTAAAACAATAACATTTAAATCTCTTAGAGAACACGGGGAGGCTTCTTCCAAAATGTACCCAGGGATGAAATTTTCTTTCTTAAGATTTCCATTTGGGTAGCCCAACAAACATCCAGTGAGGGGTTTCCTATGACTTTTTTTAGCATGGTGAAGGTAGCTGGTAAGGCAGGCTTATCCTCTCTCCCATTTTCTCTCTGTTTTGCTGTTCATACATAGTAAGAGGTTCAAGCGGCAGCTGCTGTATACTTTGCCTGTTGTAGGTAGACATACACAGCTTTAGTAGGAGCAGCTAGAGCAGAATCCCACTCTTTCACATCTCAAGTTTTATTACATTGTTTACTGCAGACACACTGCTGCAACCCAGTACTAAAGGTTTATGTTTCTCCACCCCTCGATCATCCTCCCAGTATTGATGCTGCTTTAAAAAGCCTTCCAGCTAGGCAGAAGATGAGGGAAAGGGACTGGGAGGGACTTTGTAATAAAGAACTTCGCTCTCAGATGCTTTGCTAACTGAGGCATGCCTGCAGTTCTCTTAACTGCATTGCTGAGCTGTGTTTCCGGCTGCTGCCACACTACAGAATTAATGAAATTTTGGTGCAGTAGTTTGCATGTTGGATGAAGACTCTGGAAACCAGGGTTCAAATCCTGGCTCAGCCATGAAACCCACTGGGTGACCTTGGGCAAGTCATAGTCTCAGAAGGTGGCAGTGGCAAACCCTCCCTCCCCAAAGAAACTTGCCAAGAAAACCACATAATACGTTTGCCTTTGGGTCACCATAAGTTGGAAATGACTTGAAGGCACACAACAACATCAATAACACTGCTTTAATTGCCATGGCTCCATGCTATTTAACATTTACATGAAACCGCTGGGAGAGATCATCCGGAGACATGGGGCGCGGGGTTATCAGTACGCTGATGACACCCAAATCATTTTCTCTATGTCTCCGACTGATGCAGTGACTGGGGATGGCGTCTCTTCTCTCGTGGCCTGTCTGGAGTCAGTAATGGGCTGGATGAGGGAAAACCGACTCAAACTAAATCCAGAGAAAACGGAGGTACTAGTGATAGGTTCCCCTGGTCCAGGAATGGCGGTTGTTCCACCTGTCCTGAATGGGGTCACGCTCCCTGTGAAGGATTCTGTGCGTAGTCTGGGGGTGCTTCTTGACTCGTCGCTTCATCTGACTGCTCAGGTGAACGCGACGGTCAAGAGCACTTGCTACCAGCTTCGGCTGATTCGCCAGCTGCGCCCATACCTGGACCAGAGGGACCTAGAAACTGTTGTACATGCTCTGGTAACTTCGAGACTGGATTTCTGCAATGTACTCTTCATGGGGCAACCCTTATACCAAACTCGGAAGCTTCAAATGGTACAGAACATGGCAGCCCGGCTGGTCACTGGCGTATCCAGGACCAGCCACATAACACCTGTGCTTAAAGATCTTCACTGGCTGCCCATTCGCTTCCGAGCTCAATATAAGGCGTTGGTTATTACCTATAAAGCCCTAAATGGCTTGGGCCCAGGATACCTGAAGGACCGCCTCTCCCCGTACAATCCGCCTCGCACCCTCAGAACATCTGGGCAGCAATTACTGAAGGTGCCTGGGGCCAGGTTAGCTTCTACATCAAGAAGGGCCTTTTCCACAGCTGCCCCAGCCCTTTGGAACACGCTGCCCACGGAGCTCCGCTCATCTACCACCCTGGCCCAATTTAGGAAGGATCTTAAAACCTTCCTATTTAAGCAGGCATTCCCCGATTAAATATCCTGTGGGCCTCCCTCCTCTTCCGTGGCCATGAGGTTGGGCTAAGGGGCTTTTATTGTTGTTGTTTTTAGACTGTTGTTATTGTTGTTTATATGTTTTTAACTCCTGTAATTTGTTTGCACTCGTTGCATTCTGTAAGCCGCCCTGATCTTTTGGAAGGGCGGGATACAAATAAAGATTTTATTATTTTTATTATTCTATGGAATATTGGGATTTGTAATTTGTTGTGACACCAAAGTTCTCTGACAGAGAAGGGTAAATAGTTCATACAACTACAAATCCCAAAATTCTATGGCAGTTAAAGCAGTGCAAACTGTTTTAATTCTGCAGTATAGATGTAGCCACCATTGTGCCTCTTCTGGCGTAACATGGCATTGCTAAAGGATGGTTCTTTTCTTCTTTAAATTATAAACAGGACTTTTGAGTGGTGAGGATCACATCTAGTCGAAGAAAAGACATTTCCTCTTCCTTGGAAGGAAGGAGCCAAGAAAATGACCCACCAAGGGGCTGTTCTGCAAAGCTATAATAACGAGCTTGTGAAATTTGTAGAGGAGATGTACTTGCAAAGAGAAGAACTAAACAAGCAAATCCAGGAAGAGGAAGAGGAGAAGAAGAAAGTCCAGGAGGAACTTGAGATGCGGACAAAAGAATTGGCCTGTGTTTGTGAACACTTAGCGTGGAAAATCACTGCCCAGAAGGAACTGGATAAAATTCTTGCTGAAACAGAACTAGCTTATGAGAAGATCTTGGAAAGTTCTCGGACGCTGTTGAATGTTTTGAAAACCGAAATGGGGAATTTGGACAAAATGATAGAGCCAAAAAGTACTGTAGTGAGGGATGTTCACCTGTTGGGAGTCCAGTCAACTCAATGCTAAGTTTGGTAAAACGTTATACACATGCCATGCTTTGCTCTTTTGTAGCATGTTCCCTCATGTGTCAAGGTACAATTTTTAAAATCAAAGAAGCAACAAATAAGTAGAAATAAAGTTCTTAAAAATTAAGTATTTAACTTAAACAGATTTTGAACAGAAAGCATTTGCAGCGGGGTCCAATTGTTTGAGGTGCCAACAGTTCAAAAAAATTGAGGACTAAAGGCTCTTAAGTTTAGCATTATAGTTCTGAAAGCCATTATTATTATTATTATTATTTCTTTCCCACTTCTCCTTAAGGATCTATGCAGGGTACAACATGTTAGAATAAAATCTATGAAAAGCAGAGTAGATTTTAAGTATTTCTTTCACCAGAATGGATGAATTTCAAACATGGCAATAGGAGGTACCATATTGAAAGAGAGCAAAATATTGATGATTTTGCTCACTATTCAAATGAAACAAACATTTAACAGAGAGTACCTATAATATTTAAAAGTTTGTTTCATATCCATTTCCATGCAAAATAGACCAAAAACAACAATTTCCTAAAAGAAGCCAAAGTTTAAACTTGTACAAATGTTTGCCATGTTCTTCTTGTTGAGTGTCTTCAAGTTGTTTCCAATTAACAGTGATCCTAAGGTGACCCTAACTATAGGGTTTTCTAGGCAAGCTTTTTTCGGAAATCTTTGCTTTCCTCTGACTCTGAGACAGTGTGACTTGCCACCGTCACCCAGTGGGTTTCCATGTCCAAGTGGAGATTCACACCTGGTCTCCCAGAGTCATAGCTTGTGTCAGCACTGCAGAAAGAATCCAGTTTGATACCACTTTTAACTGCCATGGCACAATTCTGTGCAATTTTGGAAATTGTTGTTTGTTGTGACACCAGAGCTCTCTGACACAGAAGACTAAATTTCTTACAAAACTACAATTCCCAGAATTCCATAGCTTTGAGCCATGGCAGCCAAAGTGGTGTTAAACTGGATTATTTCTGCAATGCAGATGCAGCCTCAAACAATCAAGGCTTCTACTGCTTAACTTGTGCTGAGAGGCACAACTTCTTCAGATTGGTAGGCATGTTTGCATTTTCATCTCTAAAAAGTTGAATATTAGGAGAACCCTGCCTGCAAAATATCAGACAATTGTGCAGTGAGGGGTTTCCTTTGCAGTACTACATTTTTGGTCCACTCACTCGAGAGACACAAATAAGGGGTACTTGGATTTGAAGAGTGTCAGCCCTCTGGTTGTAAAAATGCGGGGCGGCAATTAAAAGTTCGCATGCTGTGAAATTTTCAGGGCTCCACAGTTCTTATAATGAATTAAATGAGGACCTATTTCTTCCACTGCCTGAGCTACTCTATCATGAAAGTAGACTGGATTTTTCATAGAAGGTGCCCAGAGAGATTTTGCTGTTGGTTATTAGATGGAACACATACTCTTCAACATTTCCAAGAGGAAAACTAGGACCATCCTCCTAATTGTGGTGGGCTCCCCTCAGTGTGGCCACCCCTACCCTGGTGGCTCATATTTATTGCCACCATCTCATTTTGCTCCCTCCAAGCCCTGCTTAAGTGCTGTGTTGATCCTCCACCAATCATTGCCTGGCTGGGGAAGTGGTGCAGGGCTGGGCCAGAGCTAGACTACCACCAGCCCAGGTGGTTCCTCATGAAGGGAACTTCTGTTTGGCAGGGGTGGTGAAGACTTAAGTAGGCCAGGTGGATGATGTAGTAGCAGCGGTGGTAAAAATGAAGAAGAGAGAAACTCAGATCCAGCCTGCATTGCAGAAACTGATTCAGCCCTCTATATCCAGAATCAAGCATCCAGGGCCTGAAAAAAATTTTTTTTTAATTATAATTTCAAAAAAACACTTTTATTTTACTATTTTATGAGGAGACACCATTTTTTTCTCCATTGTATTTAATGAGGCTTGAACACCCATGGCTTTTGGTATCCCTGGGGTGTCCTGGAACCAAATCCTAGCAGATACCAATGACCCACTGTAATGCAGTTTGACACTGCTTTAACTGCCATGGCTTAATGCTGTGGAATTCTGGGATCTGTAGCTTTGTGAGATATTTATCCACCTCTGTCAGAGAGCTCCACTCCTCCACTACTCCTCCCTGCCATCACTACTCGTCTCTTCAGGGCACCCCAGCCCCTTAAAAAAGGAATGACAGTGGTGGTGGGAACATGGTGGCCACCTTGTCGCTGTCTCTTTGGGGCTCTGACAACAAGGTGGGGACCATTCTGGCATTCCTGAGTAGGGAGTTCCAGAGGAGCAGCCACCAAGAAAGCCCTCCTTGATGACCCCAGCAATCATGCTTGCGATGGTAGTGGGACTGAGAGAAGGGTCTCTCCTAATGATCTCAAAGCCTGGGCCATAGCATACAGAGAGATATGACCTGCCAAATAGCCTGGACCTGAGCCATATTCTTTGCCTTTCAAGGCAGTGCTCTTATCGTGATATCTCCTCCACACCTTGAGTATGGGGGAAGAACCCCTAGCCTCTGAGACCTGTCCAACCTTTGGATCACTCCAAAGTCTCAACTAGTCCAGTGTTGTATTTCTACAATGGTCAAACTGTAGTGGCTTGTCTACACAATTAAAAACTGTGATCCCTCCACATGTGATTTGGAGGAATTTAGGCTTTTTGCTGGGGCAGAAAACGAAAAACTCCTCAAACTCTGAAGATAAAGATATTGTGATTTTTACCGATGTATTCACGAGAAGGCGTACTATCAAACTTGACCATCTGTCTGTTTTGTATCAATCTGCATGGCTGTGCATTTTCGGTGGTAAGGGGAATAGATGTGAATTTGCACAGGAAAGTGAAGACAATTAAGCGCCAATGCAAATGTGTGAAAATCAACAGTTCACATAATACATTTATGTGTAGATTAGTCCCAGGACAATGTTTGTTTTTTTAAAAAAACTGATTTTTTTAGAGGATAAATGGTGAAGCTGATGCTCCATTTAATTTGCAGAGAAGTGTGTCTTGTTGCAGGAGAAAAAGAACAACCGAGTATGCAACAACTGGACTGAGTAAGTTGTTTTTATGAGAGCCTTGAAAAAAAAAGTTTAAAATTTATTGCATAGATCAAGTCAAACGATTAGGTAACTGTTGGTTTGATTTTCCATTTCTAAAACTCTGCTTACAACTAAGTGCCAATAGTGCACAATCCAGAAGCCTGTGATGTCAATTTGAAAACATTTGGTAGGGATGAGTTTTGGGATAATATTAAGCCGCCTAAGCCCTCCGGACTTCAATCTGTCAGTTTCGCTCATATCATCTTCCAAAACTAATGTGATAATTCCAGTGATTATTTGAAAGAAAGTGCAAAGTTCCAAGTGGCTAAGCCAAATTTGTCCACGCCATAAATACACTCTCAGAATCTGCTGCCTACATAAATAAGCGTGTGGAATAAAGTGTACTTACATCACTCATAAGTATCCTCCTGCTGGTGCTGCTCTCTTAAGAAAGCCTCAGAAGACTGTGTTAATTTATCAAGCTAAGTGAGGTCATGTTAGAGCCACGGCACATGATCATAGCAGCTGTTGAGTATCCCTGGCTGGCTCAACCTTTTCAGAATTGGGTATTCAACAAGGCAGGCCTATACTTCAGGGTTAGGCCGCTTGGGGCTCGCCAGATGTTGGACTGCAACACCCCTCACCACCAGCTGTGCTATCTAGGGCTGATGAGAGCCATAACCTAGCATCCTTCAGGCCAAAATTGCCTACTCCAGCTATATCCGTTAACTTGAAAGTAGGGTGGCTCCGTGCCAAAGAGGACAAGGCTCCCATACAGGGTGACCAGATGTTATAACTGCAAAGGAGGGCAAGGCACCACAAAATGTAGGCCATTCGAGAAAAACGTAGGACATCCCAAAATAAATATAAATTCATTTCATATGGTTCATTTACAGCTATGTTACCTATACTGCATTTTATTATGTACTCACCTGTACTTTTCTGATGAACTTACCTTTGTTAAAAATGCCCCGTTGGCTTACAATATACAGTCACCCCTCCACATCTGTGGGGGTTAGGGGCCAAGGACCCCTGCGAAAGTGGAAAAAACATGAATATGTTACCCCCTAACACGAATGATAGAGTCCTCTCCCACCAAGAGCACCACCCATGACTCTCTTTGCAACCATGAAACACATAGCCTTCCCCACATTTCCAAAGTGCTTCCACTTTCAATCTGTTAGCAGCCGCAGCTGCAAAGGACCCACCTTCTCCCAGCCAGATAAAAGCAACACTGTATATTTTCCACTTTGACAAACTTTTCATCCTCCTTATTTCCAAAGTCTTTCCACTTTGAATCCGATGTTTGCAACCATTACCACAAAGGGAAGGTATGGTGTTGCTTTTGTTTGGCCTGGAGAGGGAGGGAAGGAAGGGAGAGAAGTTGGGTCCTCCCAGGGTGGCCGCAAACTTTGGATTCAAATGGAAGGTTTTTGGAAATGAGGAGGATGCAAAGTTTGGCAAAGCTGGAGAATACATGGTATTGGCTTTGGCTGGCTGGGAGGAAAGGTAAGGAGGAAGGGGAGGTGAAGAGGTTGACTTTATTAATCAGCAGTTACAAAGTCGTGAATAATCAAAACCGCAAGTATGAAACCTGCAAATGTGGAGGGCTGACTGTACTTACAGAACTCTAATCAAGACAAATGCTTAAAATTGTTCTTTACTAGCAACAAACCCTAGACTGAATCTATGTTTAAATTATTCCTTTCATTGGTCCGTTGTGCCGAAATTAAGGGAAAAAACCCTTTCCACATTTGCACTGTGTCCTCAAGCAGCCCATTGCCTGATATGTTGCTGTTCTTTTTCCCCTCTGGAAAATAAATGCACTCTGAACTCTGGGGGAAAGTCTTATCTGCTATTGCAGACAGGATCCATCCTGTTCCCCTATTTGCAATAAATAAATAATAAATAAAAATTTTATTTATATACTGCCCTTCTGTATAACCAGGGCGGTGTACAACATCACAAAATACATGGATTACAAATACAATAAAAACAAATGCATTAAAAACAATTCTGGCCAGCTTGCCACTGCTGACATAGAGGGGGGGGGGGGGGGGGAGACTAGTTGGGGCCTGTTTCAGGGAATGCTAGTTTGAATAAGAAGGTCTTCAGCCCCTTTTTGAACTGGGCCAGGGAGGTGGCCGAGCGGAGCTCAATGGGCAGGGAGTTCCAGAGGGTTGGGGCCGAGATGGTAAAAGTCCTCTTAGACGTGGAGGCTAGTCTGGCCCCTGGAACCCTCAATAGATGCTGCCCAGATGTTCTGAGAGTGCGGGGCGGATTGTATGGGGAGAGGCGGTCCTCAAGGTATCCTGGGCCCAAGCCATTTAGGGCTTTATAGGTGATAACCAACACCTTGTATTGCGCCCTGAAGCGAATAGGCAGCCAGTGCAGATCTTTAAGCACTGGTGTTATATGACTGGCTCTGGATATGCCAGTAACCAGTCTGGCTGCCATATTCTGCACTAATTGTAGCTTCCGGATATGGTACAAGGGTTGCCCCATGTAGAGCGCGTTGCAGAAGTCCAAACGAGAGGTTACCAGAGCATGTACTACCATTTCAAGGTCCCTCTGGCCCAGGTAGGGACGCAGCTGGCGTATCAGCCGAAGCTGATAACAGGTGCTCCTGACCGTTGCCTCCACCTGAGATGTAAGGTGGAGCGACGAGTCAAGGAGCACTCCCAGACTGCGTACCGAGTCCTTCACAGGAAGCGTGATCCCGTTCAGGACAGGTGGAACCACCGCCATCCCTGGGCCAGGGGAACCTATCACGAGCACCTCCATTTTCTCTGGATTCAGACTGAGTCGGTTTTCCCTCATCCAGCCCATTACCGACTCCAGACAGGCCACGAGAAGAGAGATGCCATCCCCAGTCACTGCATCAGTCGGAGACATAGAGAAGACTATTTGGGTGTCATCAGCGTACTGATAACCCCGCGCCCCATGTCTCCTGATGATCTCTCCCAGCGGTTGGCAGGCTGTCAAGTAGATGCATTTCTCAAAGGGGCACAGCAAATATGGTATTACTCAGTGGGCCTCTTTGTTGCCATTGTTGTGTGCCTTCAGGTTATTTCTGACATGGCGACCCTAAGGCAAAACTATCATGGGGTTTTCTTACAAGATTTGTCCAGAAGAGTCACATGGGCAAGTCACATGCTCTCAGCCTTCTCCTTAGGCTGAGAGCATGTGACTTGCCCATCACTCATGGGCGGGTTACAGACCGCCGCTTTGCGGCGGTCTGCCGCCACCGCCGCTTGCTCCGCGAGGGAGCCGTAGCAGCCACACCGCATGGCTCCCGTGTGGAGCAAAAAAGGAGCTCCAAAATGGAGCTCCTTCTTGCAGCGCCTCTATGATGTCGCGAGGCGCCGCTGGTGCATTCGCGACATCATAGGCGCCGTGACACGTCTGGACGCTATGTGTCCGATACGTAAACATGGCAGTCCCCATGTGGAAGGGGCGCCGTCATGTTGTACGTATGGAATACGTACTAGGGTTAGGGGTGTGTGGAAGCACCGCCCCTTCCTAACCCTAATACGTATTCCATACATATTTTTTGGCAGTCTGTAACCCGCCATTGGGTTTCATGAACAAGCAGGGAATCGAACCCTGGCCTCCAGAATCATCCATGCTCAAAATGGAATTCCTCCTGGACACAAGGTTGAAATGTAGGAAAGGTCCTAGTAAAGAAGACTATCTGGTCATTCTGCTCCTGTGTTGTTAAAAATTGTTTTTTACTTTGGTTAGGAAAGACATTGGAGGGAAAAGATGCAGAGATGGAGATTGCACTACAACTCTCAAAATCCCCCAAACAGCATGGACAGTTTTTTAAAAAAAACCTTTCCCAAATTTTGCCTCCATCTGATTTTAATTTCTTTGAGTGGTTGGTGATAAAACAATCTTTTAGTAAGTCTTCCCAAAGTCAAAGTTTCGTATGGCCTTTCTTACAAAGTCAGTAGGACGGAAGAGAGAGAGGGTAAATTAACTGTGGTAGTAGCAGTTCCAAATCAGTTCAAGTACTCTATAAAAGCTGTGCCTGTCCTTATTATATGTTAACTAGTTTCTTCTTCCTCAGAGTTTATTGATCCTCGAAGGCAGTTCCTTAAGTCTGATTATAATATGCTGAATCAATTTGGCAGATGGTTGCAGTTGGAAGCCCATCAAAGCAGGAATCGAAATTGAGGCTTTGGGGCTCAGAATGTAGAATAATGCTTGGATAATTGGTCTTACTAGACCCAAGTGATATATGTATGCCCTATAGTTAAACATGCACATTTCTTCTCGGATGAGGAAGGGATAGAATGAAAATAGCAGTATCTACCCAGCCTCTCCAGAAGAGATTTGGAAAGATACAATGAACAGACTTTTAGAGAGCAGGAACACCCTACATTTCAAAAACTTTTCATGTGTCGGAGTGTGTCAAGAAAGAGAAGTGGGAAGGATCACTCTATAGAAGAATGCATTACTTAGACCAGGTTTGAGAAACTTGGAGCTCTTCAGATGTGTTTGCCTATAACTCATGTAAGAGCCAGCCAACAACCTGAGCAATATCAGGTTTTATGGAAATTTTAGTTCAAGCCAGTATGGTGTAATGGTTTGTTGGACTACATAGGGCCACCATAAGCTGGAAACTACTTGAAGGCATAAACAACCATTAGCTTTCCAAATTGCTGTTGCACAATGTCACATTCCTATGTAATGGACAGGGAGAACATCACAGGTAGATAACTCCAGAAGTAAAATATAGTGTCCACATGAAATATCTCATGATGGGATGGGAATCATGCACCACCATCCGTCACTACTGGCTCTGCTGGTCAAGGTTGTTAGAAATAGAAGGCTTGCAGTCCATGTGGAGGTCTGCATTATTCCCGCTACACTCTAATTGTTAATTTCAGTCGGACTAGATCCATCAAATCAGTGGGAACGTGGTTAGTCAACAGTGATATAAGTTCCAGTCATTCTGCTGTAGCCACAACTACTTGTGGGTGGTTTCTCCCTTGCCAGTTGAACTTTGAAGGAGCTGTCCAAGGTTCTGAACTTTTTTTGGATGTTAGGGATCAGCATCTTGAGAATACCTTTACATTTGGGACTAAAACCTGGAGTGAATTCGCTGCTCTAGTGATACGGAAGCCACCAGCCACCATGGTTGCATCTAAAAATTGCCTATACTTTAATGTTGTTCCGTTCCTAAGAGTGCATTTATACCATAGCAATTGTACAATTTGACATCACTTTCACTGCCCTGTCTCCATCTTACAGAATCCTGGGATTTCTCGTTTTATGAGGCACTAGCATGCTTGAGCAGAGAAGGCCAAAGACCTTGTAAAACTTTAAATCCCAGGTTTCCATAGGCTGGAGCTACAGCATTTAAAGTGGTGTCAAACTACATTATTTCTACAGTGTAGATCCACCCTATGATGTTACATGACAGTCACTTGCAAGCTTTATTTCTCTGTGAGGAGCAATTATATCTTGCTTGGTTTGGTTTTGCATTACCTCTGACAAAGTGAACTCAAGTCCAGGTAAGCTTATGCTATCCTAAACTGCTTAGTCTTTAAGGGGACAGAGGCTAGCTACCTTTGTTGTTTTTGCTCTTATGGACTAACATGGCCTGTCCTATTTCTGGAGGGGGGAAACCCTATTTACCAATGTACAAATTGAGTGGGCTCTCAGCCTCACGGTGAGGCTCAGGGGAATGGCAAACCTCCTCTGAACAAATCTTGCCAAGAAAACCCTTTGATAATTTTGTCTTAGGGTCACCATAAATTGGAAATGACTTGAAGGCACACAACAACAAGTACTACTACTTTTATATCTCACTTTTCCTCCATCATGGTACAGGGAAGAAATAGCTTACAGGGAACAAAGGGATAACAAAGTTAATGACTTAGGGAGCCAGGGTATTCCAGTGCAACTTAAATACAAATATGTAGTGAAAATTGAGGTAGGAAAGAAAATGAAGCATCGGGGGGGGGGTGCAGGGGAGGATGAGAAGCAACTTGCAGTCATAGAACTCTAGGCAGTTCTTCCACATTCTCATCCAGACAATTGCCAGATCCAGACTTGCTTAACGTTAGACTAAGGACCTTGCATTCAGAAAAGTTGTATAATTTTTAAAAACAGGAACAGGCGTTCAGTAGGAATAACTCATTTTGGGATTCCCCCAGGATGGTTTCTCAACAGTCAACTCCGCAATCTAGTTTGACTGAAAATCTGTTTCCTGCAGCTCCAACTCAGACAGACCGGGGTGTGTGTGAGAGAGAGAATGCACAACATTCTTTACCTCTCCTTGGTTTTTCATTAACTAGCAACTCATGGGTAGCCACAGTGTTAAGCTGGGGCAGGAATGCTTCCTGAGTCAGTAAGGCACTTCCAGAGGGAGAGAGACTTTTAACCTCTTTTTGAAACTATCCCTGCTGAGCTATGGAAACCCACTAGGTGACCCTGGGCAAGTCACACTCTCTCATCCTCAGGGGAAGGCAATGGCAAACCTCTTGTGAACAAATCTTGCCAAGAAAACCCCTTGATATGTTCACCTTAGGGTCTCCATTAGTCAGAAATGACATGAAGGGACACAACAGCAGCAGTTCTGCCCATTGACAGAGAGTAACTAACCTGGGATAAAGGGATCAGGACTTGTGTTCCCAGTTCTTATAGCCTGGCCGGTCTCATTCAGGCAGGGGGGAAGAATCTCAAGGTGAGAATTACACATGCTTCAGCTGTTCCAGATTGGCAGGAATGGCCCCAGTTAACCCTCTGCCATCCCACTTTCTCAGGTGCTTTTAAAATGTACCACTTTCCCAGCTTCTGGTTGATAGCTGGCTCTCGACCTCTGGACTGCTAATCAGTCACACAATTTCGCACTTCCCAGTGTGAATTGCAACAGCGGTGCTCCCTCAAGCATCAAGATTCCAAGCTACTTAGAGTGTAAAATGTTATCAAACTGCCTTGAATTCAGATAGGGAATATATTGGCAACCAGTGCAATTCTCTTAAGACTGGCATTATACGTGTTCTATATGGTATTCCATTCAACAGTTAGTCTGCTGCACTTTGCACTAGCTGCAGCTTCAGGGTCTTCTTCAAGGGCAGCCCCACATAGAGCACATTGCAGTAGTCTAATCAGGAGGTTACCAGTGCATGGTCTATTGTGGCTGGGTTATCTCTGTCCTGAAAAGGCCATAGCTGGCACACTAGTTGAAATTGGTGCCAAGCACACTGGGCCTCCAGTGACAGGGATGGATCTAAGAATACTCATAAGCTATGGACCTACCCCTTCAGTAGGAGTGCAATGCCTTCTAGGACAGATGCCAGAGAGACTGCAGACCTGGCTTGGTTGCTGGTACTGTCAACAATGACCAAGATTCTACACTGCAGTTGCATAGAGTAATCTCTGCAGGTGGAGTTACACATTAATTGTGCTACACAGACCTTATGTTAAATGGCAATATTGTGCAACTGATCTTAGAAACCAAATGTACAATGGAATGCACAACCATATGTACATCTACACACAATGAGTAATGCACATCCACGTGTAATGTGCATCCACATGCAATGTATAGCTATGTGCCATGAACATGTGCATCATGCATAATAGGATTGTATGAACAACTCCATAGGGAAATATATACATGTGTAAGACACCAATAAGATTCCTGAAAAAGTGACCTTGCTGAAAGGCACCTGCGGGTGAGGGGAAGGTGGTCACATATTTCACTAAGCATCAGGCTCAGCTCAGCTACAAATAGGGTGATATTTCCTGTTTCAAGTAGATATACGGCCCACTTTCTAAAATGAGGTGGGTAGACTGGCATCCAAAACCAGGGCCTTTTCAGTAGTGGCACATCCTCTTTGAAACACCTTTCTTCTCTCCATTCATCATGGTTCTCCCTCTGTGTATCTTTAGGGGGGGAAGGAGATGAACCAATGAAAGCCCTGCAGTGCTGGATGTTCCAGAATATAGTAGTGGCAAGCTTTTGTACACATCTTTTGCCAGCATTGTCTGTCAAAACAAGGCAGTGTAGGAGTGTACTGGGAATAGCTGGGGATTTTGAGGGTCAAAAGACTCCTGATAGGTCTGCAAAATTAGCTGATTCCCCTCTTTATGCTAGAGTGAATGGAAGGAAACTGAGATACTCTCCCCACCTTTTTCATTGACTGCACTGTGATAGCTGGGCTAAAGCAAATCGTGGTCTGGCACAGAACGGCACCCTTGCAACCATGAGCAGGATTCCTCTGACTTTTAGATTTCTGTTGTGTGACATGTACAAGGCATTGAAGCAATGTGAAAAGGAAATTAAAACCCTCTCTTCTGATATACTTCAGCTGCAAAAAAAAATTCTTAATCGCTCTGGATTCTCTCAGAAGATTATTCTCTTCTTTTCCAACATCAGTCTTATTCATAATCTCTCCAGCATGTCAGATGGAATCGTTAATCATGCTGCACATCTGCTTTGGGTTTCAGGAGGATTCTACTTTGATAAATTATCATTTTGAAAACCATTTTTCCTGATCTGTATGTTTGAATCTTTTTGCATCTTGGATTCTTCAGAACCTAGACAATATACACCGTGCCAGCTGTCCATATGAGCCTTGTGAGCTGAGATTGTTTCCATACCCATTAAGAGGGATTGTAAAGGTCACTTATAAATTAAGATGTCGTCTGCTCCATTTCAAGCCTTTCTTCTAGGCAATAGTATCTTTGCTCTGTTCTGTGGTTCTCTAGTGATCCAATTTCTTAGTGAGACTGGAAGTCCAAGGGTTGGTGCACATTTGTGGAGAAGGTGCATGGAACAAAGCTTGGCAATGATGCTTCTTTGAGCTATGATCATGCTGCCTCAGGGATTCTGGGAGTTAAAAGTCAAAAAGGTAACTTTTCCCAACCTTGGCAAGGAAAGATGGCAACAGCAATCCAGGGGGATGTCTACACAGACCGTTTCCAGCAGTTTCCACCAACCCTCACATCTCACATGGCAAGACAGCCTAGTTCCCCTAGTTCAGAAATGTCTACATTGAGTGTCAGGGACTCTTGATGGTTTCAGTCACAATTCCACCTTTATCCAGGATTGAACATGCGTAAGGCTAATTTTGCATATGCTCGAGCCCCATTCATTTGAATGGGGCTCGTGCGCGGCAGCACAGCAATGCAGGAGTGTGCAGGGGTCATTTGAATGGGATGTGCCGCCCCGCGCGCCCCACACGTTCCCTGCAGCTTGAGCACGTACTCTCAAGTCCACGTAAAGCACGCCCGCATATAATGCAGGCGCACTGTATTAACAAATGCTGAATATACTGCCATCAAGGAAAGAGCTTGTAGTGGCTATGGCCACAACACCAGGCATATGGCTTCTAGAATGCTTGACTGCATCCACAGGGCAAAATTAATGCAATTTGACACCATTTTAACTGCCATGGCTCAATGTTATGGAATACTGGAATTTGTAGCTTTGTGAGATATTTAGCCTTCTCTGTCAGAGAGCTCTGGTGCCACAACAAATTACAAATCCCAAGATTTCCATAGGATGAAGCCATGATAGTAAAAGCAGTACCAAACTGCATTATTTCTGCAGTGTGGGTGTAGCCTCAGTCAGCAACATGGCCAAATGCCAACCTTTGTCAGGAGGTGTAGAAAAGTTTGTATTCAATTATCTCTCCTAGAGAATTCCACTTTTAACTTGGCAATTGAAGGCTAGGGACAGACTGATAGTTGAGAATTTACTGCGAGAGCAAATCTTGCTGTTAGCAACTGGCTTGTACTGTTCCAATATCTATTAAGATAACAGATAGGCCATGCCTGCGCAGTTCAATTTCCCTTTTTTGGTTCTTCTCTATATAATTCCAGGGATCTATCTTCTAGTTGCCTTCCTTGGATGGAGGGAAGTGTAACTCACTCCAAGGGATGTGATAGCCAGCCCCAGAGATTAGGAATCCTGGCCTTAGTAGATGGTATTGTATAAGAACCTAATTCTACCACATGCAGTGAGGGGATGCTGGAACCCATCAGATAAAGATCTGTGATGCTATCAGCCCTCCGCTCCATCATTTAACACCACTGAAACCTATAGTTGGGACATGTGTCAATTTTCATACCAAAGTCTTAGGGGAGCTCTGGAACTGCATATGAATGCCAAACATTTCCAGCTGCAAGATTAGATATTGTCCATGAACAACCCTAGGTGTCCCAGTGGTCATAGCAGAAACGTGTAAGTCTCACAGCAGCAGAGCTTTAATTATAACATCTAGATGTGAAAAGATCACATTCTGTGGGAAACAGTACTTGTTTTCTGAACTGATTGTTGCTATACACCACTCTGCTCCTGAAAAATTAATGAGCAATATTTATTTAGGGATCAGTGGCAATGAGTTAATACTGACATCATTGAGAGAAAGATTTATTTATTTATTAATTAAGACACGGATCATTATCCTTTCAGAGTTAAGCATGTACTTAATATTCATCCAATGAAATTGATGGAAATGAAGAAATGTTTAATTTGAGCTGGACTGGTCTGATAGTATTTTGTATCGTGCTGTGGCAGAATCAGCAGGGAGCAAGTTAATTACCAAATTCTGTTCTCTCTTCTGTGATGACACACACTTGAGGAGGTCAGCCCAGAGGCTGAGACAGAAAACATTGCTGAAGTGCACTCTTTCTCGCTTTTTCCTCTTCTCATATATCAAACTAATTATTTTAATGAGGCCAGCAAAACTCCATTGAATGCTACTACAGTGCATTTTTTTGACATTCAGACAGGGATGCAAAATAATAAAATGGAGCAGTCTGAATTTCTTCTCAGAAAGAAACCAAAAACTAGAGCTTGGAAATGTGACTTTGTTGCATTGCTGCTCCCAGAACCCCCTTAGCCAGCTGGCACTGTAATCCAAAAAGTAATTTTTCCAACTCCTATTTAAAAAAGAGATGAAAATCCCAGTGCTGTGACAATCTAAATGCAGAATAATTCCAAGGACTGTGTCATCTTGGTTTAGTTTTAAATTTTCTAAATGATTATCAGTTAGAATCTGATCCAAATGGTTTGCAAGACTGACGCAGGTAGCTCTTGATTTTGTTATTGTATTTTAATAATGATGATATCATAATAAATTTTATTTCTTTCCTGTCTCTCCTCCAGGCTCAAGACAAGATACAACAGGTTAACATACAAGACACAATCAAAAACAGCTAAACCCACAGTTAAAATACAACACCGTGAGCCCTCCACATTCGCTGGGGTTAGAGGCCCACGGCCCCTGTCAAAGTGAAAGAACTGCAAATAAAACACAACTTTCTTTTTAACCTGAGATAACACCTCTCTAGGAATCTCTAGGTCCTCCAGCACATGTCTGTGATCAGTATCTGATGGACGTTGACCATAAAATTGTGCTGGAGTACCTACAAATGCCCAGAGAAAAGTTCTCTCTAGGAATCTCTAGGTCCTCTGGTGTGACTTCTCATGGATGTTGGCCACTGAGTTACGCTGGACAACCTAGAGATTCCTAGAAAGAATGTATTAATCAGATCCGTGAATAATCAAATCTGGAAAAGACACAGTCACCAGTGTGGGAGGGCAGTTGTACCTTAAAGCCATTAAAATGCACTCATAAGAGCTCATATACACTTGGGGGAAGGAGGAGTGGTTTGTCTCAGATCAAACTTTAATGGAATGTAGACAAACTGACCAGCTGGACTGCAAAATTGTAAAGCAGAGGAGGACAGAGGCAAGACTGGCCGTACTGGTGCGCAGTTATGTGACTGCCCCAAAAGGTTGATCTATGAAAGGGCAACACCCTTGGCTGCAATCCTAAAGAATAGTTTGAAGTTGGATCACATTAATATTCTAAAAATGTGGTCATAAATTACATTTAATCTAATTTAAAGTTAGTTTATGATGCACCCTTAAATATCGCCCCATCCTTGGAATTTACCTAGTGATTCAAGTAAAATAATCTAAGTTTAAAACATGAGTGGAAGAAAAATCTCTGGTAGCTTTCCTTTCCTTGGGATAATAAATTGTGTGACCAATATCACTGTAGTTATTTTGGATAAACCAAACTAAATGTTAAAGGAAGTATATACTTGAAACTTGACCTGTTTTCCCTCCTACAATGGAATTGCCCCAGAGGGATGTGCACAGCAATCAGATGTGCAAATTCAGCCCAAGAAACTTCCAATAACCAGGCACCCAAAAACGTATGTTAAATGCAAGACATATACAGTAGATGAGAAAATCATGTACTACTAACCATCATACAGTATTTCTCTGAAAAAAGCATGGTACTGTATAGATATTGACTAGTATAATCCTTTGTAGCATTCACAGTCCTCATTAAACCTAGGCTGCATCTACACTGTAGTATTAATGCAGTTCGACATTGCTTTAATTGCCATGGCTCAATGCTGTGGACTTTAGGACAACAAACTACAAATCCCTGGCTTTCATAGGATGGGTCCATGACAGTTAAAGCAGTGTCGAACTGCATTAATTCTGCAGTGTAGCAGCATCCCTAAACAAGAATCACCTCTTCATCTGGCCCACTGAAATTTCTGATCCGCTAAGGCTCCACCTCACTAAATTCCAGAAAATATTTGCAATGTGAGACAGATGACTTGGAATCTATCTGTCTGAAGATTTGCTACATCCTTGCACTTAAACATATCAAAACAATTGTTCTAACTCCCCACATGAAACACTGGAATATAAATTAGTGAAGTGCAAGCCATAGGCATAAAATATAAGATATTATTTGTCTGTATGCATATGCTCAAAATAGGACTGTCAATTCACAGTAGCAACAGTCAGTCTATAATTGATGAAAGAACTTTCCAGGTAATGCCAGGTAAGTCTTGTGCAGTATTAAACCTGGAGCCAAATATATCCCACATGAACCAAAAGCTAAATGTTCAACAGCGCTGGAAGGCTTTGAAGGGTGACACTGACTATGAGTCTCTTGTCTAGGATGATGGAAACCAGACTTGTGGCTTACCACTGCACATGCCATTGCTTCATTATTTGTGTTTGTGTTACATGCGGCTTTTGGGGCAACCTCTCTGGGTTAATTACTTTAAAGGAGCTCATAAGCAACACATAAGGTCATCAGGTTTTGCTCTTGAGTTAGCACATGATCATCTTCATTCCTTAAGCAGAATACAAATAATAATAATAATAATAATAATAATAATAATAATGCATGTGGCAAGGAGCTCTTCTGACATAAATTGTCTGTAACAGCCTCTCTTTGGGCAATAAATATTTTTATTGGTAGCAATTTAGGGACCAAGTTAGACGGGTACATTAAAAACAGACAGATATGTTCCAGAGGTGAGAAAAATTGACACTGGCCATGATAGCTCGAGAATTCTGGGAGATATAGTACCAAAAATTTAATTTGAATGTTTTTCAAATTCATATTCATATTCATATACAAAGTGAGGGAAGAGATTTCTATTTATGTATTTTTACACTAACCCTCCCCAAGCTGATGCCCTCCAGATGTGCCACACAGATATGACCGGCAGGAGATCATGGGATTTGTAGTCTAACACATCAGGAGAGTGCCAGCTTGGGAAAAGTCACATTACAGGATAAACTGTACACTGAAAAATCAAAGCTGCCTCTCCCACACTTTATTGTACTGGCTATTTGTTGCAATAAATAAATGAATGGACTTTACTGTACTCCTCAGATGTAAGTAATATTTCTCCCTGCCCACCTTATTTCCAGTACCAGAGCCCAGTACTGGTGGTGGAAAAGAGGGGACTATTTAAAAATTAGGAAGCACACAGATACAGGTATATGAAAAGGATGGGTATATTCTCTCCCCCCGCCCCCATACTATTTTTGTGTGTGTGAAGAGCAGAATATAGTTTGAAAAAGAGATAACTGTTCATGATGCACTGACTAATGTGATTTCCATTGCTTGCAAATAGGCATTGCAGGTTTGGGTGTGGCTAAAAACAACAATCTGTCAGTCCTGGGAGGGAAAAACTGGATAAAAAGTACTATGGGATTTTGTATATTCTTGATGAAAAGCAATGCCTCATTCAAAACAAAACTTGTCGGTCTTTAACTGCAATCAAGTGCTGATGATATGTTGCTAAAAACAAGCAAATCTCAGGTTATCTTCAGTCTGAAAGGCACTTGACTGTTTCTTATCTCTGCCGTGCAGTTAAAATGAAAAATTAAATTGGATGGATGTGTTCTCAGCCCGGTCTTCATGCTGTGCTATACATGCTTCCCTCCCTACTAGGGCTATTGCTTAATGGACATAGTGGCATTGGGAAAACGGTTAAATGCCCTCTTTCCATACTATGTTCTCAAGCCACATCCCCTTGTGCAGCTTTTTGCATATATGACAGATCTACATTTACATACCTCTGTTGTTTTATATCAGATTGGCCTTTCCCACAACGGTTGACACAATTATGGCAAAATTGTTATGAGAAACACAGTGAACAACTTAAAACTGATTAGCAGAACCTGCACATTGTGACAAAATGAATATTTATGAATTCTGGATAAATAAACATCAAAATATTGTATTGTTAGTGCTGCCATATCCTTTGAAGAGCATGGGAAACTAGGGTTGTTGTTTAACTACAGCTTCCAGAATTCCCCAGCCAGTATAGCCATTGGATATGCTGGCTAATGGATTGTGGTATTGGTAATGCACCAAAATAGCTTTTGGGGTTCTGATGGGATCAGGACCAACAGATAAATGCATTTAGGATAAAGGCAAAACAACAACAGAGGAGGTTGGGGACAGATCTTCAGTTGCTTTACTTGGAAGGAAGCCTTCTGAAATCCAGAGGGCTTTATATAAATAATCTTAAATTGAAAAGCTATAGACAGAGAGATTTTTCTATCTTGAAAGAAGCTCTGCTGCAGCCTTTCTTTTGAAAAAGATGGGAAGGGCCACATCTTCAATCATTTGGCAGAGAAAAACCAGGACACGTGTGGCCAAGCAACATCAGAATGTGGTCATGATGGCAAAATTGATGTCGACAGTATTAATGGGGAAGAACACACAAGCTAAGAGAGGTTGCAACAGTTTGTAGAAGTAGAAGATGGAGAGAGAAACTGGATCATTTTAAAAGCAGCTGAAAAAGTGGGATGATACAGAATTAACTGGGACTGTCCCTGCCGAACTTGGACTATTGCATGGTAAGGTAACCAAAGGGCACAAAAATCTTTATGTGCCACTTTAAACCATAACAAGTGAGCATCCCTCTCCCTCACAGTCTGTTGATTCACAAGAGGAAGAGCAAGACTGATGATTGCTCCATCATTCACCTTAGCTTTAGTGGAATATATGGCTGTTATACAAGTTGCATAGCTGGGTTTCCACTTTGGGTGAAGAACCTGCTGGGAGCACTCTTCAAACATTACGTTTGTCTTCCAAACACAGCCCTGCCTGCAAGGAACTCCCGTTTCCTTTACTTTTCTGTCAAGGCCAGTGGCTCACCTCTACCAGAGATTTTGATCAAGGCCAGATGCTGGAAGCAAAAGGTTGTGATGAAATATGAAAGTCTTCCAGCTCCCTAACCTAGAGGAGAGAGAAAAATAGAGATGCACATCGAATTTATGACCTATCCCCTCCTTTGGCTTAAGAGACACATTACCAAGATCAGGAGGCCCTGCCCTGGGGTTGTGCTGCTTGTGGTTTGTTTCAATTTGGTTGACAGCTTTGCTTCAGCTTTGCTGGCCTCTGCTTCTGAAGAAAGAGGGCTGAAGAAGGATTTGCAGAGGCATCCTTAAAACACTTTTGAGTCCTGACCTTTCTTCAGTCAGGGAAAGAGGCACACTTCATCTTTCAATCTATATTCCACAAAAATCAAACTAAATTTTGCATTTCAAGGGTTAATGCTTTTCCGTCTCTCGGGCCATTTCCCCCCCTCATTTTGGTATCATCTAATGTTCTGAAGACTCCACAATTTTGTTTTCTACACCCACCGTATAGAATATTAAGGAAGATTAGCTGAAACAAAGTTCAACAACAAACAACTTATAAAATTTCATTTTAAATGGTGTGGCAGAATTGAGAATTGTCTTTAATGTGGACATTCATTTGGCTATCATTTCTGTTGAAGCTCATTTATGAAAAAGTATCTTGTGACCTTTTGATGGGAGTACCAACAGGCAGACGTGAGTTACTGGAGGACATTACTGTTAGTCCTGTTATTTAGATAAATGGATTGGGGGGGGGGGTCTATGGGAAGTGGTTGTATATATTACGAGGAGAATGTGAGATGATACAGGAGTACCATATACGCTCGACTATAAGTTGACGTCATGTATAAATCAAGGGCAGGTTTTGGGGTCAGAATTGTGGCTTTTGAAATGATCCATGGATAAGTCAAGGGGAATGTAATGTAGGGGTATGTAACAAAGGATCTAAAGGATGAAGCAAAGAAAAACAGTGCCAAAGAACATACAAAATTCCAGCACGCATAACTGTACTCACACTAAAGGTTGGATAAATGAGAGGGTAAAGGGGGTCAGTACTTGCAGGACAGATTACACTCTTGCCTTTCACCAGAGGTAAAGTACGTACTTACCTTGGCCCATGGATATGTCAGTTCAGTTTTTTGGAGTCAATTTTTGGACTACAATTTCTAGACTTAAACATAAGTATATATAGTAAGTGTAGGAATGCATGGTCTATAGAGATTATTAATGTTCAGAAGTTCTAGAAAATGTCTAGGAGATGTGCAAGAATGTGACTGCCATCTTTCCAGGAGCTTCATTTCTGGACCATTTCTTAGGTAAGTTACTGTGTTGGGCTATATCTCCTGGAAAGCCCCAGCCACAGTACTTGGGGGATTGTGGAAGATGTGGTCCAGAAAAAAGTAACGTTTCTGATGTCTTGTTTCAGAGGATATTTTCTCTGTACAGAATGTAGCTGTGCAAGGAAGGATTATGGCTCAGTGACAAACACATAAGTGGGTCTCACTTTCAATACCAAGCATCTCCAGGTAAGGCTGAGAAAGGTCATTCCTTGAAATACCTGGCATCCTCCAGCCTAAGCTCCCATTGTTCCCACCCAGTATGGCCAATAAATCTAGAGAGTGTCAAGCTGGGGAAGGCTGGTGTAGACAGTACTGAGTGTAAAGGAGCAGTTGTATGTCTTCTTCTGTTCCTATCCACAAGGCTCTCATGGAGTTCAGCAGGAACCGGGGAGGGAGCATTTTCATGGGAGATTCAGCATGGCAGGATTTAGCTCTCCTCTTCTTACTAATTCTCCTTCCTCTCTTCCTATGCATGCTCCCTTCTGCTGTTTCCAACATCTGAGTTCCCAGATATGAAATAAATGTGAAGGGAAACCTGGGACATGACATGAATTAGTGGCGGAGGGGTATGTGTTGTTGCCTCAGGCACTTAAATATCTAGGGCTAGCCCTGAGCTCAGAGGAGACTTTCTCGCAGACTTTTACAAAACTGGAACCAACCCCAAATATATTTATGTTTATCACATTCTCACTTGTACTTATAATGTGAACAAACAGATTGTAAATATAATAATGTAAATATAATAATGTAGAAGGCTATTCCATTTCCTCTTCCTTGCCTTTTGCACCCAGAATTTCCAGCTTGTTTAAGGCATTTCCAGCCTGTTTTTCCAGTATAAAGGCCCGCAAGGTGGCTTACACAATTGAGGAAAAGATCATTAACAGCAGTCATGCTAAGGTTGGAGTCCACTTACTACAGCAGCATGGGGAAAGCCTGTGAGGCATTCACAATGGACCTCTTTAGCGTTTTTATAGCCTGCCATTACAAGCATGGCAATCATTACACAAGTAGAACTGACAGTGAAATCTTTCACTCTGCACAGATCTGCTTGTCAAATGTGCCATTTGTGTTTCAACCCAGAACAGTACCTCATGGGATGGGCGTAGGACAGGTTTTTTTCTTCCCTTTGCCAACAGATATCTAAAGATGAGTCTTTTTCTCCCCCCCCCCCCCCCGCTTTTTTTTTATTCTGATAAAAAAGCCAAAGAAAGTTTATCTATCAAATGAGGCATCTTGCAGCAGCAAGCCTCTGTGTTCAGTCTGATTAGACTAGACAGATAATTTCCTCTTCCCTGCAACATGTTGTTTTCACTAACAAAATATACCCATTTACAGTAAATACAGCATCATTGGCAGTAAATTAAGTTCTGCATTTAGAAGCACAGATGGAATTGTTTGTCCTCAGTCCTCTCCTAAGTGCTGCATTTTCTGTTGTGAAAGCACAGAATTTGGAGCTGCTGAGTTATTTTGAGAAATTCATTCATCACATACCATTGCTAATAAGCAAAGAAAAAGATTGACTTTTATACACATGTCCCTGTTAGTCTGGAAAATCAGCATGCAAAGGGATCTTATAGAACCTTTGAGACTAACTGAAAGAAAGAAATTGGTAGCCTGAGACTTGAGCCTACTTCCTCAGACATATGGGTGGAGTTCAAATGACTTTATAGTTCATTTGCAATTAAGGGAAGGTGATGGCTTCTTCTTACAATAAAATGGCAGGCTCGGACCTCTGCTTGGCCCAGTCACAGAATGTCAATTGAGATGCATCTCCAAACTGAGGTTGTACAGGATGGGATGGGGGTTTCATAAGGAGGTATTAAATAGTCCTTTCCACAATAAACTAAAAAGTATATTTTTGTTCACCGCCCTCAAGTCAATTTCGACCCATGGCGACTCTGTGGATGAGACATCTCCAAGAACCTCTGTCCTCCACTGCTCTGCTTATGTCCTGCAAAGTCATAGCCATGACCTCTCTAACAGAGTCCATCCACCTAGCATGTGGTTTTCCTCTCTTTCTGCTTCCCTCCACCTTTCCTAGCATTATTGTTTTTCCCAGTGAGTTGTGCCTCCTCATGCACTGTCTGAAGTAAGACAGCCTCAGTTTTGTCATGTTGGCTTCCAGGGAGATTTCTGGCTTGATCTGCTCTAGAACCCATTTGTTTGTCTTTTTGGCTGTCCATCAGAATCCCAGCACTCTTCTCCAGCATCACCTCTCAAATGAGTTTACTTTCTTCTTATCCGCTTTCTTCATTGTCCATCTCTCACATCCATACATGCTAAGATGGAATACAATGGCTTGTATGATTCTAACTTTTGTGCTGAGTTGCATGTTTGCATTTTATCACATACACATGTATAATGAAAGGCCAGAGTCTTCTATTTTGCTTCAAGTCTGTACAGTATTACATAGCACTTTGTGTTTGGCAAACTCTCCTTCCAGGGAGAAACAGGTGTGCTGCTCCCACCTTTGTTTATGAATAAGACTGAATTTTCAACCTTGTCCTACTTGTCTGTATCTACTCTCCAGAGCTTACATGGACATGTACCACAGTCTAATCTGGGCAGACAGGTCAACAAAAGCACTCCAACTCACAGCTGTGCTGATTTTTAGGATTCAGGAAAAATAATGGGATTTCTGTGTAGCTTGACTTTGCTTTTTTATTTCTATAATATTTATTAATACTCTTTCTGGAGGTATACAATACATTTGGTGTAAGATATAATTTGGTAGATCAAAACACAATAACCTAGCATGGTATTTCAGTAGGACATATACTTTGTTACATGAAGAAGTAACACAACCCCCCCCCCTCTTATCGCCTATCTCTCATACAGCATCTACAGCATACCCAAAATGAGTACTGTATTTGTTTATCTGCTGTATGGTTCATCTGCTTAGTAGTTCAGCAGCAGCCGTGTGTGTCCCTGGTGACTAACACTGCCTGTTTTAAATACACAGACTCCTCAGGAGATTGTGGTGGCTTCCTTGACTGAGTCTATCCATCTAGTATGTGGTCTTCCTTCTTTTCTCTTACCCTCTACCTGGCAGGTGCCTGAGCTCAGCTTCTGGTTTTTATAACTTCTCCAGTGGGATGTCAGTGTACATTCCCTTTCTAGCTTCCCAGGATGGCTTCTATCAATCCTAAACTTCCTTTCATGGTTTTCTTAAGCCAAGGTGCACAGCTGTTTCTCTTGCTCTCTTTCCTTGTTGTTAACTGCCCTCAAGTTGACTTTGACTCACAGCGATCTGTGAGTGGGACACCTCCAACCCCCCCCCCCCCCAGTCCTGCTCTTCTCAGGTCCTGTAAGCCCAGGGCTGCAGTTTCCTTGACTGAGTCTATCCATCTAGTATGTAGTCTTCCTTCCTTTCTACTACCCTCTACATTTCCTAGCATTATTGTCTTTTCTATTCACTCATCTCTTCTCATGATGTAGCTGAAGTATGACAGTCTCAGTTTGGTCATCTTGACTTCTCAGAAGAGTTCAGGCTTGATCTGTTCTAGGACCCACTTTTTGGCTGTCCATGGTATCTTCAGCAGTTTTTCCTGGACTTAGCTATTTACACATTGATGACTGAACACTATGACCTCATATCTAATTACAAATAGGGCCTAACTACAAATTAGTCAAAAATATTGGGGGAAACCTCAGCTGTCTACCACTAGTCTCAACCCATGACAAGGGGCAGCTGGATGCTGCCATTGTGCACTGAATCTGCTCTGAGTTTTATTCCAGATTTTAAAGTGCTGAACCCATTTGGGGGCTAGGGTTCAGCATATTGGATATCTTTTTTAAAATTGGGATTAAATCCCAGAGTGGATTTACTGCACCATGCCATGGAAGCCACTGGTGCTGTAGTGATGGGGTAAGGACTTGAACCTCTAGCTTCTGGTGCTTTGTTACTGGATTTGGGATTCTGTGACTTGAAGTCCAAAAAGGCTTTCCAAACTCTGATGGAAGGCTACAGGAATGCAGTCCTGAAATGCAATTTCCTTTACTTCAGAATTATGCTTCAATATATTCAGACTATGTGGGTGGGCTAGGGTCCATCCAAGGCTTTTTGCTGCCTGAAGTAAACAAGAAGATTGCATTTCACCTATTCCACTTATGGAAGCTGATTCTTACTATCATACTGGTGGCAAACATCATCCTGCACTCTGTCTGAAGTTAGAAGACTAGCTAAAGGCAATGGGGCAGGCCATGAGACATTACAACTTTATCTTTTTATAGTGAGAAGAATAATTGGGAAGAATAATCAAAGGACCACTGTGCTGTTGTTGCCCTAGAGCATCTTCCATCTGAGGCAGCTGCTTCATTCCACCTATTAGTATTGCTTGCTCTGGGAGACTGCTTGCTAATTCCAGATTCTACACGGTGAAAAAGTAAATTCTGTATTCATATATATTGTGCAAAAATAATTTAATTGTTTTTTCCTTAGTTAAACTATTACCAAACATATTTATGGCAGGGATACCCCCATCCCCCCCACCAGAGGACATAACTTTGGTGTAGCATAGTTTCATTGTACTTGGTGGTGATCACAGTGAACAGTCAACAATACATGCATAATAAGGATACAGGGTAATCCCACAGCTTTATGGATATGACAGCATCTAGGGTTGTACTTCAGTTCTCTTATGACTTCTGAGAAGGAAGGTTCCCTACAAGAAAGGGGCCTGATAGCATGTGATTAATTTAATTTATAGAAATAGCACACAGTAAAACAGCAGGTGGCACTATAATCTCTGAAATGTGCTTTAATCAACAAGAAAAGAAGAAATGCTTGCTGGTTGCTTCTTCCCTCCACTTTTACTTTTAAAGAATCAGGTGCCAGTTTCTGTCTTGCTTTTAAGCAGCTTGTACATTCAGTTCAAACCCTGTAGTTTGCTTTAGCTCCTCACTCTAGAGAAAAATTAAAGTGGCATATGCTCTCCTTCCCTAAAGATGAATATTTGCCCAGTTCCTGGAATATTTGTACACATTTGCTGCAGCCTAGGCTCCATTTGTTCACATCTATTACAGCATGTTCTATCTCTTGGCCACTGGGAGAAGGACTGTTTTGAAAGTAAGCAGGGTTGCTAGATCTTATTTAGAGACAGTACATCTCTCTGAAAGCATTATTATACTGTAAGTACTGGCCTGAATCCTACTGTTAGTTGCAGTTAGAGGACAGCCATTAAATTGTCTGCATGTTGACTCACCTTTCAACAGTTTGTTTAGTGGGTCTCTTCTAGCTGAAACCTCCCAAGTGTGCTGATTTGGCAGAGAGAGTCCTATTAATCTTTCTTTCATCTCATGTTTTCAACTGCACTTAAAATGTCCCAGTTACTCTCTCCTCCTTCCACTTTCTCTTTTAGTCCTCATCTTACTTCAGTTGCTGCAAACTGGGTTCAAAGTGCAAAAGTACTTTGCACTCAGTGGGTGGGGGGAGGAATGGGAGGAATCATACCCTTCCTTGTAGATTCAGGCAAAGGCAAATGGCTGCAACCTTTCCTAGCTTGTGTGTTCCTCCTCATTCATAACTTTTGCCATCTTGGTCACCCTCTGATGTTGCTTGGCAACATATGTCCCAGTTTTCATCCATGAAATTTTGGAGGGTATGTCATCTAGCTATAACAAAGGCTCAGTTCAAGTGGACAAGGAAGAAGCAGAAAAACATGGAAGGACAGGCATATTATAAGAGCTGGGTGGTTTCTTGCCTCATTCTGAAGAGTCTGGCTTGAACCCCTCCCTACTAAAATAATACTGCCTTTGAATGCTGCTATGCTTTTTGTGAAATACTGAACATACCCAAAGAAAATGGAAGCAAAGCTAAAGTTCCATTGATTTCAGTGAACTCTTGTGTAAGCTGTAGTACACACAGAGAAGCCATTGAAGTCAAGTTAGTCTTCCCAGTGACCAGTAGACTCTTGTGAGCCTAAAATACTAATTACGTAAGGTCTCAGAATAATGAATTACAAATAGCAAAGGGTGCATTGTGTGTTGCAAAGAATAATTTGGAAAATATGCAAATCAGTTTGTGCATTAGGAACTGCAAACTTACCACAAAACTATCATAAATTAACTTAAATAATATAATCAAGCCAGGGTAACTAGATGAGGCCAAAGTTCATGCATCTTTAACATTTGCACTGTCTATTGAACCTTGAATTAATTTATGATAGTTTTGTGATGAAATTCAGGCTTCTCACAGATGCTGCTATCTTATCAATTGGCTCCCATACAGTTCTCAACTGGCCTCTTAACATGGATCTGCAACAGGCTCTCTCTAAGGTCAAGGAAAGAGGGGAAAGGAAAAGTCTGGAGTTTAAATTATTATACAGGCATACATATTAAATCCCAAACTTCCTCAGAAGATGTCAAGGTGGATAACAATCACTGTACTTTAGAGAAAAGTGTATTTACTAAGACTGGCTACAGTTGAGTTGTGAAGAGGAAAAGTCATTAGAAGATGCACTGTTTCTCATTTCTACATGACCAGCTGCACCTGTAGAATTTCTGTCCTGCATATAATTATTAAAAGTGAAGGAGCTTTCTCTTGCTTCAGTCAAATCAAATCAAGCTGAAGGTGTGATACTCTTACTCCAGAATGCAAAAGGTTGCAAATTGGCCACATTTTGCTGAAACAGTGGAAGGGAGAAACATTGCCCACCTGTTTGTCTGTCCATCTGTCTCCACCAGCACTGGGAAATATGAGCTAATGGACTGCATCTCCCATCAGCCCTAGCCGGTCATGAGCACATGTCTCCATCCTTGGTCTCATCCCTTTTTCTTCCTCTCACCCAGCCTGGTATCTAGCTTGGGGAGAATCAGTCCAGGGCTGAGCCATTTTTCCTGGGAAGGTTTCTAGCTGTAATTCAGTGGTTTACCAATGGAGATGCTGTTTGCAGACTCAGCAGCTCTGAAGGGGGAAAGTAAGAGGGCAAAGATCCAAATAAACAAGGCCTAGCAACTACACTGCTGCTGCACAAAAACAAAAACCCAGGCTGGACTCCAGAATATTTTGAGCCATGCCAAGAGGAACTAATGGACTACGTCAAGTTGAGAACCTTTCTTTTTCCTGTCATTCTTTAATGGCTCATCATAAGGGAACAACTTAGAAACATTACTTTTTCACATTATATCTCTTGGGATTCCTGCAAGTGTAAGCCAAAAAAGTGATTTTTCCAAGCTCTGTACATGAGAAAACAGGACTCTGAGAGATTTGCAGTTCGCATCCCAGCTGGTGATGATGCTTCCACACATCCGCACCCATGTATATCTAATAGTGATGAGGCTCGAGTTGATTGACTCAGACTCAAGTTGAGCTCAAGTTGCTTCAATGACTC
This sequence comes from Sceloporus undulatus, assembly GCF_019175285.1. NCBI lineage: Eukaryota > Metazoa > Chordata > Lepidosauria > Squamata > Phrynosomatidae > Sceloporus > Sceloporus undulatus. Next base: position 21,547,209 of record NC_056527.1, read on the forward strand.
GACTAGTCAACTTGATAATAAATGACACACTGATTTGACTGGAATCGCAACTTGTATATTCTTAGCAACTGACTTTCTGGCATAATGTCATCCAGAAACAGCAAACATGTTAGGCAGTGAGTTTGACACAGGAGTTAATTCAACAGCCAGTTTCCATTGAACACTAGGGGAGCCTTTTAAAGCTTCTGAAAAGGATTCTTCTACCTCAAACCCATTGCCTAACACATTTGTTGTTCCCCTTCAAGAAATGTGCCCTACCATCTTGCACTTGCTTGAAAAAGCTCCTAGGAAATGTCTTCTAAATGCTCCTCCAAGGTGCAGCAGAGACAGGCTGCTGAGTAGACCTCATTTTCCTAAAATGCTACCTTGATAAATTGCCTATGATATTTCTTTTTACTTAACTTTATGCACATCTTCTTAATTTTCTAGTTATTGACATTCCAGTTCCCTTAGCATCACATCACCACCTCCTTTCTTTTTCTGTTAAAAGTTGGCTCCCACACTTGAGTCTCAACTTGAGACGTGACTTTCAAGTATCTTGCAAGGACGTGAGACTCAACTTGAAAGTAGAGACGTGAGACTTGACTTGAGACTTGGAGTAAAAGACTTGAATACATCATGGGTACATAAACACATCTGTGTCTGGGGGAGGCCTCTTAAGTTAGACCAGGGATCTGGCTGCCAACCAACGTCAATAATACCAGATAGCTTGGTGATACATGGAGTTCAGTTCATTCCTTTTCAGTGCTTTGTAAGCTTGAAGCATGCGGTCTCTGTGGCATATGCTGTTGTGGAGGGGAGTGAACAAAGAGTGTTTGATCCTTGCACTCACTAAGAACTTCACAGAGCTGCCGGCTCTTTCAATCACTGCATAAAACTCTTGTTCCTCTGGGAAGCCTCTGTGGAGCATTCAAAGACATCACAATCCTCTCTCTGAGCTTGAGTTCATTTAGGTTTTATCTTACTTTTCTCTTCTGTCTTTAAATTCACAATGGCATATGACAGGAACAGAACTAAATGTCAGCAACCAGCTCAAAGATTTGTAGGAGCCATGTAGTAGCAGGCATGTGGGGACCCGGGAGAGAGCCTTTTCCGTAGATGCTCCCAGACAGTGGGACTCCCTTCCATGGGACAGTCTGGCTGGCTCCCTCCTCGTTTTCTTTCTGCTAGCAAGTGAAGACATTTTATTCAGGTAGGCCTTTGAATTTTAATTATGGAGCAGTAGTGTGTGTCTGTGTGTGTGTGTCTGTGTGTGTGTGTATGTAAAGTGGTGTGCTGTATTTTTAATATTTTCTTTAATCTCTTACTAGCTTGCTAATTAGCTTACTTGCTGTTCACCACTATGATCTTTGGAATAGCGGTACAGTATATAAATAAAACAAATTATTATTATTATTAGAAATTATACTTGTAAAATGTTTTAAGCATTTTAAACTGTTTTTCATTGCCCCCCCCCCCCGAAACAATATAGTTACAGTTGGCCCTCCACTTTTGCAGATTTGATTGATATGTTCTCTCCAGGAATCTCTAGGTCTTCCAGTGCAACTCTGCCAGAGGTTGACCATACAGTTGTTCTGGAAGATCTAGAAGATTGTCAGAACCATGCATGCATGGATTCTGTCAGAGTTCTGATAATGTGCTCAATAGATTTGTGGTGGTTGTTTTGTTTTTCTTCCATTAATCTTTGTTATATATGTGCAGCTGGCTGGGATAGTTTTGGGAATGATAGGTTTTGGAATGTGTGAGATGTGGGCTGCGTCGAGTTGGTGTCTGCTAGTAACAGAACAAAAGATGGATGGTGGAAATGCCTACATCTGAAAGAGATATAGCTGGTGAGAAGGTTTAGAAGGGAGGCTGGCTAGTAAGGGGGAATAAGCTATGGAAATTGGAAGTGGATGCTAGTTTTGGCGCAGAATGGTGTTTGGATTTTTTAGGGTTTTAATGTATTGCTTGGCTGTTGAGGGGGGTGGTTCTGGCTTAAATGCTGACTGGTGAATTTCTGACTATGGTATGTGAATTCAATAAAGTTCTCTGCTGTTTCAACACACTGGACTCTTTGATGCATCAAGGTTCTGAGTTTGCTCAAGTCTGACAAAGATCCTAGAGAAAACACTGCTCTAGGCATTTGTAGGTCCTCCAGCATGATTCTGTGATCAACGTCTGGCAGATATTGACCATAGAATTGCACTGGGGGACCTGGAGATTCCCAGAGAGATGTTCTCTTAGTTAAAAAGAATAGTGTTTTTTTATTTGCAGTTTCCCCACATTCACGGGGGTCCTTCACCCCTAACTTCAGTGGATGCAGAGAGACCACTGTATTTAATTCTTTTTAATTTTTGTAAAAATAATGTTTTACCTTAATCTTTTTAAAATTATTGTAAGCCACCTTGAATGCCAGCTTGGGAGAAATATTAAACAACAGACAGACAGAATTGTCACTGCTGTAGTGCATGAATGGGGACCCTCTACTTCATAGGTCAAATTTGGCCACCCTCATCTGGCCTGTGGAGGCCTCAGGTGAGAGACAGTAAAAGTGACTAAGGCCTGTTACAGACAGCCAAAATAAAGCTGCTTCGAGTCACTTTGGAGGTATGGTATTTCAATGATACATGTGTCCTAAGAGTCCACAAAGCCACACTCCAGTCCTAAGGACTGGAGTGCAGCTTTGGTGAAGCTTCCAGACTCTTAGGACTCATGCATCATTGAAATACCATACCTCCAAAGTGACTCGAAGCAGCTTTATTTTGGCTGTCTGTAACAGGCCTATGTATCCGAAAGGGGTGCTAAGGCACCAGCTGTGTCCTCTGTGTGTGTGTGTGTTGTGTGTGAGAGAGAGACAGAGAGAGAGAAAGACAGACAGACAGACAGACAGTGAGTGAGTGAGTGAGAGAAAGTGTGTGTGCATGAGGAATGACACTCTCAATGGGCTACATGAGGCTGCCACCAGCAAAAGCAGTGACAGCAGGTGGCTCCTTGTCACGGGGCTGATAAATCAACTCCAGGTTTTCATCTAAACTGTAAAAGAGCCGTCCAATAAAATTTGGAGCACAGGGTTCAGCACTGTGGATAGTTCCCTTAATAGCTGGATGACACAAATTAAGTGCCCAACTGACACATAAGCACCAGCTGCTGCTGAGCTGAGTTGCCAGACTGGTGACTTTTAAAGAGGTATGTGGTGCTGGTGGCCCAGTCTAAGTCAGGACAATGACAGAACATAGCAAATGGACAAAGCTCTTTAATCTACCCACCAGGGTCTCAGCCCATGCCAAGTAGTTTTTAAAAGTAAATACTTGGCATGGGCTAAGACCTTAGCGGGTGGATTAAGGAGCTTTATCCATTTACTACGTTTTTAAAAAAACAATGTAGCAAAAGTTGCAAACATTAAAACAAATGATGTTGTTTTTAAAACAACAATTCTGTCCATTTCTAGTCACACTGCTGACATCCTCTTTGCTAGTCTGGGTCTCAATTGTGACCTCCTCACATTACAGCAAAGATGGGTGTGTAACTGAGCACTCGTGTAACATAGTGGTTTGAGTGTTGGACTACAACTCTGGAGACCACGGACTGAATCCCTGCTTAACCATGGAAATCTATTAGATGGCCTTGGGCAACTCACACTCTCTCAGCCTCTGAGGAAAGCAATGGCAGTTGACCAAATCTTGCCAAGAAAGACCCATGATAGGGTTGCTTTAGGGTCACCATAAGTTGGAAATGACTTGAAGGCACACAGCAACAAACACAACACATTTTATGGGGAGCCACAGTCATTATCATGCAGTTTAGATCCTTAAAACGTAAGTTATTTTTAAACATTCTCACATGACATTTGTATCCCACCTTTTGCCGAAGGAACTCAAGGTAGTGTGTACAGGACTCTGTACTACCTTAATTTTATCCTCACAACAGCCCTGTTGGGTAGGCTGGGGTGAGAGACAGTGATTGGCTTAAGGCCACTGTGCTTCATGACTAGGTGGGTGGGTGAAGCTGTTGCCCAGGACCGTTTTTATTTTATGTGTGTATCTAGAAATATAACATTTGTTAGCCTCAACTCTGTTTTGCTAATTGAAAAAGTGAGATAGAAATATAATAAATCAAATTCAGGGTGTTTTTTTTTTCTTTCTAAATGAGAGTTGTGATGGCTTTCATAGGGTGGTTGCAGATAAGAAAATGACAAAGATTTTAAGCCTTTTTCAAAGGAGGAGTGTTAAATGTGTAATATGAAACTTTGTTAGCAGTGTAGAAAACAAAGAGTTAATTTTTCTCAGATTCTGGCATGTCAAGGGTTTGAATACATCAAGGCAACAGAAGTATATGACTTGGATTATTTGCATTGTTCTCTTTTGAACATTTTCTTTTTGAAAAAGATGATCACAGTTCTGATTTTCCTAAATAAATTTTCTTGCATGTTTTATTATTACAATACTATACTTAGAGTCTCTTCACCCTCTATCCCAGCCTCCTTAACTAAACTGGGTGAGTAGTTGTGGGTTTTTTAGATAATCACCATCACTAGGTATGTGTGTGTGTGCCTTTTACAAGTTATTTGAATCAGTCCTAAATTGGGGTTTTCTTTTACAAAGGGTGTTCTAGCTACCCAAGGAAAGTGAAATAGTGGTAGCTATTTAAATCTGGAGCATAAATAATAATTGTAAGCTGCTCTGATGGTCTTTGGGGCTGAAGACCGGGGTATAAATACCATAATAAAATAAAATAAATAAAATATTAAAAATTGTGTTTTATAGTATTTGCTCAACAATGGCTCCTTTTCATCCTGGAGAGAAGTGACCAGTGGGGTTCCAAAGGGCTCTGTCCTGGGACCAGTGCTATTCAACATCTTCATCAATGACTTGGATGACAGAATTGGAGGCATACTTATCAAATTTGCAGATGACACCAAATTAGGAGGCGTAGCTAATACCCCAGAGGACAGGATCAAAATTCAAAAGGAACTTAATAGATTAGAAAGCTGGGCCAAAGCTAACAAAATGAACTTCAACAGGGAGAAATGTAAGGTACTGCACTTAGAGCGGAAAAATTATTATTATTATTATTAACCTTTATTTATGAAGCGCTATAAATTTACACAGCGCTGTACAAAATGTACAAAATGAAATGCACAGATATAGGATGGGGGACACCTGGCTGAATGAAACTACATGGGAAAAGGATCTAGGAGTCCAAGTAGACCGCAAGTTGAACATGAGTAAACGGTGCGATGTGGCAGCTAACAAGGCCAATGCCATTTTAGGCTGCATCAATAGAAGTATAGCATCTAGATCAAGGGAAGTAATAGTCCCACTGTATTTTGCTCTGGTCAGGCCCCATCTGGAATATTGTGTCCAGTTCTGGGCACCACAATTTAAAAAGGATATGTGAGAAACTAGAGCTTGTCCAAAGGAGGGCAACTAAAATGGTGAAGGGTCTGGAAACCATGCCCTATGAGGAAAGACTCAAGGAGCTGGGAATGTTTAGTCTGGAGAATGATATGATAGCCCTGTTTAAATATTTGAAGGGATGTCATATTGAGGAGGGAGCAAGCTTGTCTCTTGCTGCTCCAGAAACTAGGACCCAGAGCAATGGGTGCAAGCTACACTTCAACATTAGGAGAAACTTCCTGACAGTTAGGGCTGTCCAACAGTGGAACACACTCCCTTGGAGTGCAGTGGAGTCTCCTTCCTTAGAGGTCTTTAAGCAGAGGCTGGATGGCCATCTGTTAGGGATGCTTTGATTTAGATTTTCTGCATGGCAGAATGGGGTTGGACTGGATGGCCCTTGTTGTCTCTTCCAACTCTATGATTCTATAATTCTTCAAATTCTCCCCGAGAGAGGAAGGGCAAGAGAAAGAGAAGGAGAAGCTTAAGCTGATCCGCTACAGCAAGAATGAACAACTTGTAGCCCTCCAGATATTGTTGGACTGCAGCTCCTACCATTCTTTACCATTAATTTGCATTAAGTTAGAGCTGAAGGGGATTGCAGTCCAGCAACTTCTAGAAGGCCACACATTCCCACATAGTGCCCTGTTGCTTACGTTGCTGACTAAGGCAACCAAGAGCAATATTTTTTTAAACACGATGGGTAGAAGTTCTACCAGCTCTATACATCAAAATGATTTCCTTTTAGGGAAGCAATAATATTTATTAAAGGGGTAGTGACATATTTCTGAGTGTTTTTTATTGTTAGAGTAGACTTTGAGCAAACATTTACCTGTTAAATGAACCCATACTCTAATATTGTCCAACAGCATGGCTTTCTTGATGGCACAAGAGTCTCTGGCAGCAAAAATGCTGCTATTTGAAACACTCTACATCTGCATTTTAGCTACCATAAAATAAAGCCAGAATGATAAGATGTATATTTGCTTTGCTAAAAAGGGAAATAAATATTAACTTATCTGAATAACATGCAAGATGTGGCCTGCTGTCAGGAAACTCATTTACGGAAAGTAAATAAACCCACAGAAAAAAGGATGGGTGGGTTTCCTTCTTTTTCCTGGCCATTCAGCCACAGTTTGTTCAAATATGAAAACTGATTTAGTGTAGTTATGCAGTCATTCAGATGGAACCTTATTATCCACAGAATATGTTTGCTTTCCAGTTTTCCTATCATGGACTGAATGCTCTACTCTAGGGCTAGATGGATAGATGCTGTCCAGATATGTTAGATTACAGTTCCCATAATCCTGGACCGTCAGCCACGCTAGCTAAAGCCTACAGGATATGTTGCCGATCTATGTTCTAATCCTTACCTGTGGAAACATGGCCAATGTCATTAACTACTTATTTGCAAACTGAAAGATAATCCCCCCAATGGCCAACGTACTAAATTGAGAATGTTTCTTATTGGCATGAATATTTCCACACTTTTTTTTATTTTCTACTTGCAGTGAATAATTTTAATACATTCCCTTATGAATGGCAATGTCTTTCCTCCTCCATCCCTGAAGTAAGAGTTAAGTCAGAGCATAGCTCTTCCAGTCGTGCATCTGAGGAAGTGGACCATCTACCAAAACTCATGGTATAACTTCTTGCACACTGTTAGTCTCAAATGTGCTTCATGATCCGTTGCATTCAAGGTCAGTTTCCTGGCACTGCATTTGAGGACAGCAGTAGAATTCAAAGATATAGCTGTGTTAGTCTGTAGAATCAGTATGGAGAGAGATCTTGTAGCACATTTGAGACAAACTGAAAGAAGGAAGTTAGCAGCATGAGCTTTTGTAGACTTACGTCTATTCCTCAAACACATCTGAGGAAGTAGACTCAAGTCTATGAAAGCTCATGCTGCCAACTTTTTCAGTTTGTCTCAAAGGTGCTTCAAGATCTCTCTACATACTGAAACAGTAGTGGTCAAGAACCTCCAAAACCTGAATGAGGACACTGATAGACATATTCTCCCAATTCCAGTTTGACTGAGGATTCAAGTTGCTTTTCCTTTAGTGAATTTGGCCAGTGGTGAAGGGAATATGGTAGGCAGGAGACTACAGAAAAGAGCCAAAAAGTATTCAGGGAACATTGTAGTTTCTTTAAGGCTTAGAGGGGGTTGAGCTTAGGAAGGTGAATTTGGACGGAATAACTCATTAGGGCTGCATCCGCAATGTGGAAATAATCCAGGCTGAAATCATTTTAACTGCCATGGCTTAATGCTATGGGATCCTGGAATTTGTAGTGTGTTATAGCACCAGAGCTCTCTGATACAGAAGGCTAAATGTCTCACCAAAACTACAAATCCCAGAATTCCATAGTACTGAGCCATGGCAGTTAAAGTGGCATCTACCTGGATTATTTCTAGTGCTGATGCACCCAAAGATCTCAGTTCCCTTCCAGGTTTTGACAGTGGATCACTTGGAGATTCCAAAGTGCTACAACTGACCATTGGCTAACTGTACTGCCTTGCCTTTATGGTTACAATGGATGCATATGAATGTCAGCCCTTGTATAAATAGAATGTTCTATTCTTTACATATGGAGACATTTATATATGGAAGTAATTAACTACACATTTGCATCCTGAAAGACAAAATATATAGCTGGCATATTGATTTGTGAATATACCTCATTGGCCGCAGCATGTGCATTCTTTTATTACTTCTTAATTGCACCGAATAATTTGAATGAATTAATTAATGTCCGCACCTATCAACTGAATCCCTGTAAGGCATAATATGGATGATTATCTTGTAGTTATAAAAACTGTGATGAAAAAATGAAGCAGATGCTTTTGGGGGGGGAGAGAAATTCTTTTATATAAGAACCTATTAAATTGGGGCATTCTTGTTTAATCCCGACTCTTTAAAATTAGCCCAGTGCTGAAAGATTTATAGTAGTTCTGAGAAGAGATCAGACTGAGAGGCATGAGCAGAAGAGAAGTAACTATCAAGAAAATTTGGCAGATGGTAACAATAAGAAGGTGTTTTGGGTTGGTCTTAAATATTTTGATAAACGTAAGAGAGGAGGAAGTGCCCATGCAAAATATACAGGTTCTAGGCCATGCGGTGGGACTCAGAAATACCTTAAATTGTGTCCTGAAAGTTAAAGGCAGAACTGAAAAATACACTTTAAAAGTGTCCCCATTAGGCAAGCTGCTATTATACTTAGGAATTTTAGAAAACAATTATTTATTCTCTTGTTATTCAAAAGTAACTGGCTACTATTTTTTAAAATGCTACATCATGCCACTGGTTTGTGACGTAAAATGCACCTAGGACATGAGAGCACACACTCACTGTACCAACACAATAGATGTATAACATAGGGTGCATCTACACTGTGGAAATAATGCAATTTGACATCATTTTAACTGCCATGGCTCCGTCCTGAAAAATCCTGGAGTTTATAGTTTTGTAAAGAACAGCACTCTTTGGCAGCAAGGCTAAAAACTTTGTAAAGCTACAAATCCCAGGATTCCATAGGATGGAGCTACAACACTTAAAGTGTCATCAAACTACATTATTTCTACAGTGTATATCCACCCTTAGTTATGGCTTACTGCAAAAAGATATTAAGTCACTTATTATTTGTTGCTAGTTACCCCCATGCCCTGGATTACAGGAAGGCATCCTTCTCAGAAGATTTCTGTATTCTACATCTGCTGATATTCTGGATAGTCTCCTAGCTCATTCCCCCCTCTCCGTACCTTATAGTTCTCTAGATTTGAAAGTGTTAAAGCATGAAAGTGAATAAAAACTAGGTCAAATTTAACTGCTCAACGTTGCAAGAGGAAAGGCTTAGCAATCTCTACCTCAGAACCACAACCCTAATTCAAATTTAGTCCCAATTTCATAGCAAGCTTTTAAAATCAATTTAAAGGATGTTTGAGGTCCTCTTGGTGTAATTTCAAAAGCCCTTTGTTAGTCATCTGTTTAGATTTCTGATGAGTGATCTTCCTCTCCTTTGGCAGCCCACTAAGCAGGAAGGAAGGCTGCAGGAAGGAAGAAAAAGAGGGAGGAGAAAGAGAAAGAAAATGGGACATTTTATCCCATGCCATTTTTGGCTCTGGCTTCACTCATTATTGGGTTTGTTACTGGCTATTGCCAGAATCTGGTTCTCAAGGGATATTAGCTCCATCCCAATGATGGCATTGTTAGTTCAGGTTAGAGATGCCAATGGGTATCTTTTGAGTGCATATGTGTGTTAGCACATTATAAGAAGGTGAGGTAAGACTGCCAGGTCTCAGGGCAGTTCTTGTAGCAAGGGAAAGGAATCTCAGGGCAAAAGCACTGTCTTGAAAGCTCTAAGTACAGTATATATGTTTTCTTTATTTGTTAGACTTAGGAGATTATCACACTCAGATAGGACAAGGTCAAGATCATTCTTCTGTCCTTATCCCATCCATAGGGGGATGGCATGAAAGCCTTTCATATCATACATGCTGATCATACCACTATCCCATCATTGAAGTGGCACTGCATTAACACAAACTCCAGTTAATGCAAAATGCTGGGGCAATGCCACTTCAATGACGGGACAATGACAGGAACAGCACAACATCATTTGAAAGGCTTTTGCACGATCACGGTCACTCGCACTTTCCAGACGGGACAATGTCTGGATAAGCGTGATGTCATATGAAAGTCCTTCCCGCGATTGCACAGGAAGGATGGGACAGGAATGGGACAATTATATCCTGCCCCCCGTGTGATAATCTTCTTGGTCTTTCTTATTTGAATGGTGTTCTGTATGCATTGGTACTTAGTGCTTAAGAGGCCATGCTTAGCGATATCATTTGAGCTGTCATTTGTAACACCACCAGACCCTGCCTTATTATTTGTTGCTAGTTGAAGGCACACAATTTTACGGGAAGGCATCACAAGAGGTCCACAGGTACTCCTAACTTGGCAGCCATAAGTTAGAGTAGAGCTTAATGGTGGAGCCTGGAAGCATAGACAAGCCTATTGTCCCAGGAAGACAGAGCCAGTAGGGCTAGTCAGACTAGAGAAATTACAGTCCAGTTTACTCAGCCACTGGCCTGAGCAATCTAATAAGCAGCAGCTGAAAGAGAGTGAGGCAGCAGCAAGTGGCCTTGGAAAAGCTGGCCAGAAGACTGAAAGCATGTCTACATTAGCCCTATACCCTGAATTGCCCCCGAGTTGGCCAGCTGGTATTTATACCATGCAGCTCCCAAACCCCAAATGGACTCTGAGCTGTTTACACAATGCCCAGGCCTGATTCAGGGTTTACACCCCTTGTCCTGCATTTTAAAAACTTACCTTTTGCTCCAGGTTTCCCAGAAAACCCATAACAAAAATACAGTGACAAGTGGTAACAGTTTCCCTGTGTTTGTTGCTTTGGGCTTGTCTGAAGTTAGAACGAGGCTGGACTCAAACAAGCGCAGAGCGACTCTCACCATCAACAGAGCTGCTGACCACCTCATTGTGCCCCCATGAGCCAGCCAGTGCCACTGCTGTGGACCCAAGTTGCTCTGGGCTTGTCTGAACCCATCTTCATTCTGATCTCAAACAAGCCCACAGCAATTTGCACCTGCAGAATGACTTGAGGGACTGGGAGATGAGTGGGAGTTTTTCCAAAACTGGCCAGCTGTAAGGTGAATGTCCCCAAGGATTGTAGGACCCTGAGATAAGGGCTACAAGAGGGGCTCTTAGCCTTGAATGGGTAAGGACAGAGACAATTCCAATACTCATGAAGCAGTGAGGCCTCTGATGTGATTTGCAACATATGAATTGCATAATACAGTGTGCCCACACCATACGCGGGTGCACTATATGTGGCTTCGAGCTTACGCTGAAGCCATGCACAGTTAAAGAAATGGCACACGTGCCCATGGCACGTGTGCTGTCCTACACAGCGCATGTGTGCCCCATTGTTTACAATGGGGTGTGAACATATGTGGATTTGCCCTTCCTTATGCAGGGGGATCAGGAACGGATCCCCTGCATAATGGAAGAGCCCGCTGTATAACATAAGTGTATGGTTGACCTTGGGCAAGTCACATTCTCTCAGCCTCAGGGGAAGGCAATGGCAAACCTCTTCTGAACAAATCTTGCTGAGAAAATCTCATGAAAGGTTCACCTTAAGGAATTAACTTGAAGACACACAACAGCAAAAACAGCAACAGACTTCAAGGAACGGGGAGACTTAGCATACCGCTCCTAGAGGAAGGCATTACATACATTCATGTACATAAGGACACATGGTAACACCTTTGCTAGGGTTGGTGAGCCACACTGGACTCACTGGGTGCCATACCATTGGACATTGCAATGTCACTGGACAGCTATGCAAGGCAACTGGAAAGAAAAAAAAGAAGCAGAAGAAAAACAGGAAAGAGGAGGCAAGCAACAAGAATGAAGCTTCATTCGGGGAAGAATGAAGTTAAAACAGTCTTGTCTGTGCTACCAGCAATCTTTTGATAGTGGCAGCAGGATAACATTGTGAGGGGTAGGAAAAAAGCCTTTACACCTGACTGTGGCATATGGGCCATGTGCAGTGGTTGGAATATGTTATTTTTTAACTCAGACTCCCAGCATCCTCTTGCCATGTCGGCTGGGGGATTCTGTGAGTTGCAGTCTCTAAAAGTAACATTTCCAGGTTATTGCTACTCAGTGCTCACCCTTAGTATTTAGGATTCTCAAGGCAGAATATTTAATGACTATGTACAGTGTACAGAGCCTAGTGTCAAAATGTCTGTGTTTGTTTATGTTGAGCAGACACAGATTTATATCAATTTATTCTCAACAGGGTATGTGTAATAGGAAGGAAGATGAAGGTGGAGTAGGAGAGATGTTGACAGGCTGAGGAAGTGGGAGAACATCTGTGAGCACATTAAAATAGCAGCAGTCACCACACTGCACAGGATATTCTCACAAAGGCCATGGCAGGTGCTTGCCTTAAAACATAATTATAAAGCAAGTTTGGCCAGTGTTTTGGGACACTGCAGGGATCGAGCTTCTGGGTTTACCTGATCAAGGAATCCATTAAGGTTGTAGATATATTTTCAAGCTTCAGCTGATCTTTTACTAGACAACAGCTCAGATCCAAAGAACTGTACAACTAGTTCTGTGTTCCAGTGGAGACTTTGGGCTTGTATTTCTTGGAAAGCATCCCTCTGCACCACACAGCAAAACACAGTTGAATCTGTCAGGGTTTTTCATAGCAGCTTGTTATATGGCATGGGTCTTATATGTCTCCTGTTGAAATGAAAATAAAAAGGTAACAAAATCCTGCTGAGCATGTTGAAGCCTTTGAGTATCCAAAGTAACTCTTTGGATCCTAGACAAACTGAGGATAGAATTTAGAGTACATTGGCTTGCATTCCCTACAAAAAAGATTATGCTTTATGGGCTTTCTAAAAATCGCAATATTAGTTTAACCAATTTCAAACATTTATGTCTCTCCTTTGTCTCATAAAATTATCCAAGCCTAACATAAAATGCAACTGTGATAAAATGAAATAAAGAAGGACTCCAGATTAACCAAAATGACAGAATGAACAGTGTAAAGATAAGATTAGGCCTAAAATTAAATGCTGCATTAAAAATACAGGGAAATAATAAAGAAAACTACTTGAAAATGTTGTATAGGTGGTATTTAACCCCTCAAAAAATCCACCAAATATATAAAACAGGCAGTATTAAATGCTGGAAATGTAGTAAGCCTGAGGGTAATTTTTATCATATGTGGTGGTCATGCTCCAAAGCTAAAGGCTATTGGCAAAAGATTCATGCAGCAATGGAAAGTATTCTTGAAATATGTATTCCTTTTGAACCACATTTATTTTTACTGAATATGACTCGTAACGTAAAAAATGTAAAATTGAATAGAATCATTCTATATATGGTTACGTG